>NC_062971.1:28545477-28849227 GCF_023078275.1 Leguminivora glycinivorella
GCAGCGGCGAGTGCGCGATCGCGGGCGGCGCGGGCGCGGGTGCGCGCGCGCCGAGCCGCCCGCACACGCGCTCCTCCTGCAGCTTGCGCAGCCGCTCCTGTTCCTCGCGCTTCTGCTTCCGCCATTTTGCCCGACGGTTTTTGAACCACACCTGAAACAATTACTTCCGTTAAAACAGTAATTGTCAATCGTGTCATTGGAAAATTGTAATCCTCTCCAACACTGCTAAATAACAAGAATTCATTCATGCATCACTTGAATCAGTTCCTTGTTATCCAATTAATGTTATTCGGTTACACCTGTTTGACGCCTTCAGTAGGCTAGTAGGTAGGTAGGTACTACTCTACTAAATCTACTAATCAAATCGACATGGGTGTCTAGATCTAGATGTATTTTAGACTGAATGCCTCTTATCCTAATCAAAACAAAACAAGACCTGAATCAAGCAGTTATTTAGACAGCAACAAGGCACAACAGATGAGGGCAGGGGCCACAGTAACTCTCTGCTAACAATTGCTTGAAAATAATTGATATCAGGCGTCCGGTTCCATCAGAATAAAAGCACCACTAGAATTAGTTACACCTCCATCTTACACCAGAATTTGTAATATCATTTAATTACCGCCTCCTAGCCTAGTCCGTAATATGTAATGTCGACATATTGAATGCATCTACGATTCTGCGAATCAGGTCATAGTCCGGGTTTGGGCGGTAATCCTACACCTGAGTTGCCTTGCCTATTATGCATCTGTCCACCTAATTAAGTAAGTACTTACTCGTACGTAGCATGTCGACTCCTTATACATAGGTTCGTGTAGCATAAACTCTATTTTGCTTAAAGAACGATTTGTGTTACATTATCCAATATTTTTTTATATAAATAGCACATGACCGATCAACCGCTTAACATTTCATTACTTTATCCTCATAACACAACATATTTTATCAATGAAAACTCAATTTAAATATTTCTGTATAGCTACCGTTCCGCACCTCAAAAGGTTTAGAAATTGATATTAACAAAGCATTCAAATTCAGAAGGCGATATCGTATTGTGATATTTGTAACTGATGCATCAATAATCTGGCGTGTTATTTTCGGACAATCGTCCGGCCCAATTTTGTGAACTGACCGGGTTCTTGAGGTTTGGAAAAAATGTGTTCACGTATTGGAACGATCATTGATGCTGGTTCTCAGTAGGCTTTGTGTCGCTTGGGTGCGCGCTTCCACTCGAGCAGCCTCCACCTTCGTCTCCGGGTGGTCTGGCCATTGTGCCACCGAAACGATCACAACACCGGGCGGCAGGCTTTCTGTACTTACCACTCATTCATAAATGTTGACATGGATGTTTGTGTATTTTTTATACTAATTATTACATTTTCATTTGGCGTTGGGATTAAGTTGAGAAAGTTATAAAAGGGATGGAATCTTTCAATTCAAATATTGTATTTAATGCAAGCGGCTGTTTATGGATATTAATAGTTATTTGTTATACAAGGGGGCAAAGTTGTATTTTAACACCGAGTGTGGAATTGAAGAACGAGCAAGTGAAAGAATATTATTTAGCTGGCATTGTAACATATTTTCAAAATACCCAGATACATACCTATATGGCGCAGTCTGTGTGAGTGTGTACCTAAGTACCTATAAGTATAGATAATACCTATACTGTAGTAACTCTCTGCTAACAGCAATGACTGTCTTCTAAAAACTATGTTTCTTCTTTAACTTTGTTTTCTAGTTATAGGTATGTATTTTCTATTTAATTATCTACAACCAAACTAATTAAAGTACCCGTACCAATGATTCACCCTTTGTAGATAGATTAGAAAAATAATTACCTATACATATATAATGTCCGTAGTAATTAATATTTTCTAGCTTGAAATCATTTTGTTTGCTGTAGGTACGTTAAGACGATACGGTAGGGGTCAATTCTCCATACAAACGCTCTCGACTATTTCCTCCCTGGTTTTTGAAGATAGAGCAATGATTTTTTCAACACAGATTGTTATTATCTGTGTCGGACCGTTTTGATTTTTTTGATATTCTGCTTTTTAAAGATTCTAGAGCCAATCAAAAATTTCCTAAAACGGCCTTTTTTATTATGGCGCAAAAAAGGTGTGATACTCAAGATTGGTCACAATTAACCAAAAAAGCTAAACGGTCCGACATAGATTATTTCATTGTTATTCAGATTCCCAAATTTTGTTCCGATTGATTAAGTTTTGAAGGAGGAAAGAGTCGAGAGCAGAACCTCGATTTTAAAGATTTTTTTGAATTATCTTTTGACTGAGTTGTTCTTAATGGACAATTTTTTTTCGATAATTCTAGTTAATAACACTTGTATGTTTAACTAAAATTCCCAAGTTGAAAGGGGGGCTCCTTTCCATTTTAGCATTTTCGCTACCGTATCCTCTTAATGGAACACTGTCTGCATTTCTCTTTTAGTACCTAAGTATATCTATTAAAGGGACGGAGGTCTAGAGTTCGTTATCGGAGTGCAAGCGATCGGCATCTTGGTTAGACTCCCTGGAATACCATATCCCTACCAAATCCCTACGTCATGAGATGATAATTACTTACTTAAACACTTTTTATAGGACCTAAAATTGTCAATACCAAATGTTATGAACGTTATGTATAAGCCGCACCCCGGCCATTGATAATGATCTCCGCTTCCGCGCGGCAGCTTTAAAAATTAATTCGTCAGTGATATAGCACCATTGTCGAAGTTAATTGCATTACAAGGGCCGGCCGGTAGCTCGACAAAGGCCCCATTAACTTTCGGCGAGCGAGTGGCGGCTTAACACTTGTGCCGCTTGTGCGAGTTGTTCCATTCGGTGGCACTCAAGCGGGGAATATGGCCCGGGCTGCATTCCCATCGCATCCCGAGCGTTCTCTTCGAACCGACCAGTGTACCTATAGCCAAAGCTACTCAACGTGACCAGAGATCCCTGTTCATACTGGTTGTTCTCAGGCTGAGGCTTTGTAAGCGATGGGAACGTGGTCCAGGCTGCCAACGCCAGACGCGGGGGCGCTGCAATAGTCTCTCGTCTCGGCCTATAGAACCATTCGCAAACCTCTTTTGTCCTCCCGCCCACTAAGATTATCCGCGCGACGTTCTTTTGTGTGCATGATTGTGCTTTGGTTTAACTCGTTTGTCCTTATCGCTGGTGTTAAATCTTTTTGAAAAACGCCGGCGCTGCTCAAATTGGTTTCGGCATAATAATGTTTCCGATAAGTAAATAAATACGTAGCAATGCTGTGTACTGTTGTACGTACTGCGTAGCTACACGAGGTAGGTAAAATACATATATGTAATATTTAGTTTAATAAATCCATGGTAGTTTATCGTTTATGGGAATAATTCGATATTGGTACGAGGCCTACATTCAGTAGGCATAGGCTAGGCACATAACGTTTGCTTTCGACTTAACCGGCTGACGCGGAGTTAGCACAGCCCCCTCCAGCCATCATGCACGTACCTATTGTTTTAAAGCCGAGCGAAGAGAATTCCCAAATTCCATTGTGCCCGCACGTACTGCATCGCTCCTCGTATCATGCATACATAATATGTTAGTTCGCAGTCTGCCAAAGATAAACATGGCGTTTTATTGAAAGCTAAACCGTATGGTAAATTCGTAGGCATTATGTTTCACTCTGTTTAGGCACGGCGAGCTGAGCTGAATACCCGGTGCTCAGTAATAATCAACCAGGCTGCGCTCTACTACGTTTGAAGGGAACGTGCTGTAAGCTTAGGTTTCGTTATGATAGAAAAATAATTAAATTTCTCAGAATTTTGGATGAGAAAAGCTAATTAAACCCAATAAAAACAAACAAAATGTTTTTTAGGTATTAAAACAGAAACAGAATGTGGTCTCTTCGGGGACTTTCTTGAAGCACCTGCTTTTTTCAGATGATCCAACAACTGTGTTTAACAATGCGTGTTGGAATATTTAATTTGATAAAAAAGCAGAAAATTAATTTGCCTAGAAGCGAATTTTATTTTACTGCAGTTTCAGTAGACTTTAATTATATTTCCCTACATTTAGAAAAAAGAAAACACACGCCTGTAAGAAAATAGGTACTCAAATTCAGGGTACCTAAATACATATTTGGCTTTAAAAATCAACTTTCACATGGAGTATGTGCAACGATTTCATATTTCTGTGGTAATCCATACTAATATTATAAACGGGAAAGTGTGTCGTGTGTTTGTTTGTTTGTCCGTCTTTCACGGCAAAACGTAGTGATAAACTTTTTGTCTCTTTCTAACGCGAGCGAAGCCGCGGGCAAAAGCTAGCATTATAATATTTATAATTGCATGTCAACGCCACCTTCCTCCTATATTTTCTGATAAAATCCAATCAAATAAGTGCACATAGCTATGTGATTCCTGCCAATACCAATCTGCGTACGTAATTAGTGTAGAAGCGGCGTGTGGGAAGATAAGCAGATGAGTATCGCCGCGGGGCGGAGTCGCGTACCACGCCTCGACGCCTGCCGAGCGCCGACACCCTACTGTACGGGGGCTCCACACTATTACTCGACTATCGGACTAACACATAACATGATCTGAAAGTTTGGTTTTTAGAGCTGAAGCCGGTGTATGTACCTTTTATTCTGCTTTGCTCTACAAACTCCTAGTTCACTTATCAGAAAAATATTGTAATGAAATATCCTTGATTTACAAACTTTTAATTTAGTTCTAAGAAAGCTATACTTAATAGTAGACATATTCGGATATATGCAACAACTGCGCGTACTTTAGGTAACTAAGTGGGAAAGACTCCATAAAAAAATTACGCATAACGTCAAAATTGTCTAATCATAAGGCCTTAACGGTTCGATATCTAGTAATGTAAACAAAGTAGGTAATTCTAATTTATTAACGACGATTAAATCCAAGTATGTATGTCAAAATATAGGGCCATTTTTGGGTGATTTTCTATATAATAATTCGAAAATAAGCTCACGGAAGTTTTATAACAAAGCATGAAGGTACTCTAGACCTGCGACAACATATTAAAATCACATATTATATTGTACTCCTAATTCCTTGCGCTGGCGCTTGCGGTGGCTGGGCCATGTGCAGCGTATGGACAGTACTCGTTTGCCCAGATGGACTATGCTGAGCCAAATCGCATCAGGCAAGCGCAATGTAGGACGCCCACTCCTCCGCTTTGACTGTGTAAAGCGTGATATGGCAGCTTTTAACATAGATTATAACTCATGGGAAGACCTAGCAGCAAACCGCGTCGAGTGGAGGGCCAGCCTTTTAAGAGGTCGTGAAACCCATGACAGGTCCTGGTTTCAAAACTTAGCCCGAAAACGGGCAATAAGGCACAATGAGGATCGCGCTCGTGCGGACCCTAATTCTAGTTTTATTTGTGACTGATGTGGTAGGTTATGCCGATCACGAATCGGGTTATATAGTCACAAGCGCCGCTGTCGTTAGATCAGAGACGCTGCTTAAATCATCTGTAAAGATGTACAAGGCCTGATGATGAATTCCTTCAAAAAGGGCGCACTTTACGTAGTGAAGAATTGATACTACTATAATCAGTCACAATCACAATGTCACAAATATCGCCAATATATAACATATTAGCTTTTGCTCGCGGCTTCGCTCACGTCAAATTCGAAAATTGCGGAATTCTCCATATAAACGCCCACCCCCCATTTTGGGGAAGTGGGGGGTTAAAAAGAGACAAAAAGTAGCCTATGTCACTCTCCATCCCTTCAACTATCACCACTTAAAAAATCACTTCAATTCGTCGCTCCGTTTTGCCGTGAAAGACGGACAAACAAACAGACACACACACTTTCCCATTTATAATATTAGTATGGATTATAGAAAATCCCAACCCTTATTTATACATCTCTCGTGACATTTATTAAACATCTTAGTATGATACTTGCTCTACGGAAGTTTTCACAAAATTTAAAGTTAGGAATTTCATAATCTGGCAATTAGAGTAGAGTGTTATGTTATGAGAGTTTGTTCACATTGCCGATTTTCCTATCGCAGAATAAATGTAATGTAAACACAGGGCGCAAAGTGGCCTTCGTGTGAACGGCCCGCTGGGCCGCGGCGGCGAAGCGAACCCGAACTTATTGTAATAATGTTTTTAGAACAAACACGCTCCCTCCGCTGTTTGAGATTACAATTACGGTTTTAGCGAACTGATTTATTAATGGACCGCCTGATCCGCCCTTGATACTTTAATGTCGATTTAATTTGCATTCACTGATGTTTTTAGCTTTCAGGTTTTGCAAGTTAATTGATTTAACCTAGCGTATGTTTTGTTTTAACTTGGAAGCTAATTAGGAAGAGTAACAGAGGATGGACGATGGATGACGCCCGCTATAGTGGTTTATTGATGAAGATAATCTATTATGAAAATGTAATTGACACATTTTACTACATACTCTATTAGCTTCTTATGGCAATAATATAATTTTGGACAATTTAGATTTGAATTTTATTACGATTAATAATAGACGCGTCTTCTCTTACACTGATATATAAATGAGTTTGGAGTTTTACATGCAACTGCAGAAACAAGAAGCCCGTGCAAGCTAATTTCTATGCAGGTCACTTTTTTTGCAGCGCAAGGTAATAAGGGTAGGTAATTAAATACATAAATATTGTATGACAAAATCATAACACTACAATTTAATGTAACCGAGTTCAAGAAAAAGTCCTCTCCTATGCCCAGCTTTACAAGAGCGCCTCTAATTATAGCATTTTAAAAATCCATCATCATGTGACACGCACCTGTCGACGCTCATCACCCCATCCGCGCGAAATGCATTAGTCAATATTAAAGACGCCGCGATAATTCCACAAAGGGCACTTCAAATCACACCCATCTCTTTCTGCTGAATGTCAAAACACCCCCTGCGGCCCGGAGGCTGGAAAAGTATCCCCCAGTATCTGTCACTTTGTATCAATTACCGCACCCAAACAACCGTGTCCGCGCGACGCTTACGCTCGGAAAGGCCTATCTGCGCACAAAGCGACAGTCGAATCGAAATTCAATTGTTAAAGATTGCTTTAATAGTACCCCGATTTCCACTCAAATCAGAAAAGAATTTTATCCTTAACGTTTCCAACTAAAACAACACTTAATACCGTAAATATAAGAGTCTGATTCGATTGACCTGCAGCCCTCGTAGGCCCCCCGAGGGTCGCACTGCAAACAACGCGCTCCCCTAAACGTTATACTTTGAAAACAATAATTTGTATTGCGTATCGAACGCGTCCATAAATAATAGAGTGATACTCCACTACAGTCGGGGATGTTGGTTTGGTTAGATTAAAATAATAACATTATTACCTTCCAACTAATCATTTGAAACTTGAATAACGAAGAGTGTAATTCAAAATAGAGTTAAATGCTGTGTTAACTTAGCAATCAAACTAAATAGCGCTAATCTTAAACCACAGAACACTCCTAAACCTGACTATGGAGCAAGTCGAGTTCTCGTAAATGCAGTGTTTGAATATATTGGCGCAGCACAGTGCATATACTTAATTCATATGCATATTGTTTACATGAGGTCGGAATGTCACGATGACATATGACATATGATATAAAATGAATAATGGAGATGAATGAACAATACGCGTTAGTATAAGATCGCTTGGTCCGGAAGTACCTAAGATTTATCGAATGATCTGATGTATTGTGTCTCTTTGTTTGTTAGTATGTTCACGATAAACTTAAAAACTGCTAAACGTATTTCACCCATGAGGTTTAGGTTTCAGGTGAGGTTTGGGTCCATCGTAGGCCACGTCTTTGCCTTTGGCTAGTCTGTGGCCAAGAGTAAGCCCATTTAATTGGTACATTTGGTACTATCATTTGTGAAGGTTTTTTTATAAATTTATTGAAATACGATGTTATGAGCTAATCAAGTAGGTATTACAAGCACAAGCATAGTACAAGCTTTGTACCTTAAGGGTACCTATGTCTATCTTTTAAGGATAATTTAATACTATAACCATTTTTATGTTTTTACTCCCGTGCGTAGGCGGGGCGGGTCGCTACTGTAATATGATTCAAAGTGAAAATCAGGGTCATCATCATCTCTAGGTATAACTAATGAATTCTGCTTTTCAAAATTTAATTGTCAATACCTAAATACCTAAGGTTTTCGTAACGTAAGTCTGACATCCTTCTTCTTAACAAAGTTTTATCCTCATTTTCCTTTCCGTAGGAACAATGATGATATATGCATTAGTTATGCCTATTTATCAGTTTTTGAAAATATAAAAAATGACGGAGTTATAAAACCAGTTCTATATAATATAACAGTTAACAGACATACACACATGCATAATCTCACGTCTGTATTTAAATATTCCCTAAAGGGGAAAGCAGAACATAAGAAACTGCTCTAGTTTCAGTTGTCACTCTTAGAAATTAAGGGGTTGCAAGATATCGAAATTGTAATTTCATGTTGTATTGCCACTGCAATTGCTTAGCCCATCGCCCTGTACCTATCACAATTGAACCCACAGTCGATTTCTAAGTCACCCACGGGAGAAAATTTGTGGTGAAATTCTTAACCCGTCGCTACACGGGGCCACAGGGGCCTATCTACTAGTACAGTATAAAGAATTAATAACTATCGATATCTTGCTAAAAGTGAGGTAAAATAAAATTATAAGTACGTGTATAGAAAATAGCCTACATAATTCTTCATAGCACATAAAGACGAAGCGATTGACTAAACTCAAGCATCCGCAGGCGCTCACGGAAAGTCATTAAATTACGGTTAGTCCCTCCTTAATTAAAGAACAACAAATATCGTATACCTACCCGCTCAGCAACATTTTTGTCTGTAGAATAATTGTATTATCCACGTCTAGTTTCACAATCAAATAGGAGTAACAAGCGTAAGGGGTTCTTTGATCAGGGCGCTCGCTTTTCCGCGCTCATAAAGTCGTTATTACTCGTTTGTCATGGAGGCAGGAGACAAAATGGCGCCGCTTTATTACTTAGTAACACATTGCGAGCATATCTGTTTTATAGGTACCTTACGAGATAAATTTCCGGGAGACAGGGTGACACGGCGGGCGGGGCGGGGCCACGCCCACTTTTTCTCGCCGCCTGTGTCTGTCGGCGGATGTACTCTATCATTTGACTTTGCATCGCGAGACTTCTTCGAGACTGAAGGATATTATTGCGTTTTCATTTCATCCCGAGCTGCTGTAGAGCTGCCTGTTAGATACATTATTATGCCGAGCCTAAAGCTTTCTAGCAAATAATTTGGTAGGTATAATGCGTGCTAATAAAACATGTTTATTACCAAGAACGATTTAATACTGGACTGACAAAGCCCATACAAAGAAGCGTACCTCTGAAATTGGGCCTTTTAGGCTTAAAATTAGATGGCGCTCTTCGCAGTCTGGAAGTGGCCAAAATCATGTTTTCCCCATATAAGGGTGTAACAGTACCATATTAACGTTTTGACAATAGAGGCGTTTTCCGATATTTGTGAGAAGTGTAGTATCTCCGATATATTTGATGGTGACTGTATATGATCGTGTATGTTAATATTAATATTAAAATTCTTACACAAAATAGCGAATCCTACTAACAATATAATATACATAGATTGATGGATTTATCAATCTCAGAAGCCGTTAGTATGAAAATTACACCACATCATTATTCCACTATTTGAGACCCACAGGGCTACCCTGCACACCTCGGGCATACGAATTGTTTTAAAAATGAACCATAATTAGCCCAAATAGTCTTTTTCATGTGCACCTATATTGTAAATTTCATCGATAATATTAGCCGTTTTTTTTAATTCATGAAATAAGTATGCAAATGTGTCCGAAAAAATATGATAGCTTATTTTCCGCTACTGTTCAATATTGCAGCGCAACTAAAGGCCATAGACGGGTTTTCACAGTGACATTAGTAGGTCGAATCGGCCCTTAAATTAATTTGGCTCAGGGATTTTTCGTGATTTCTTATGGTAAATAATATGTACTTTTGCTGAGTATCAGTATTCTACTAGAGACAGTTTTTGACTTAGGAACAAAGATTTTTCATACCTGATGTATCGTGTTTCGGGATGTATCAAACTTACCAATGAAGTATAAATGGTTTAAATTTTTTAAATTATGTTTATTTAATTGAAATTTGCACCGAGATGATTTTAACTAGCGTACCCTAATTGTATAATATTTAACTGCAATGAGGTAATCCTTTTTATTAACATTTCCATAAAACGGATTCATTACAATTAAGTAAATACGAGTACGTATTATCGAATTACGCTCGTTAAAATCATAAATGGCCTATAAATATTTCATTAAACAGCTACATCACGATTCACGATACTACATTGATGCACGATACTACTATGTACATTGAGAAACGCCCATTGGAAAATTTGACCACACATTTTGCCGATTTGTTAACAGGAAGTACCGCTGGTGAAAAAAGTTAAATACCATTCACTTTGATACATCTCGAAATTAAAAGAAGAAACCGGCCAATTCGAGTCGGACTACAGCAAAATAAAATATACTTACTTACTTTCTTGTGCAATGGTGATTTTTTTGCCCATTTTCTTAAATTACTTGACTAAAATGAAAAGTAGAAAAAAATGTTTTTTCACCACACTAACTGGTAAAGGCTTTCTTTGCTATTCGAAAACAGATAGCAAAATTGCATTTTATCCACAAGGGGGTAAAGTAATTTCATACGAATTTTAACTCGATGTCTTAATCTGGCTGATAGATTTTACCTATAAATGATGATTTTGAATCATTAATATTGAATAAATTGATGGATTTCATTTATTTTGATGTTTTATAGTCAGTATTTTGTTCGTGTTGGTGTGGTGAAAAATTTTGTGTTTCACTCGGTGGCAAAGTTTGTTTAACCTTCGTGCCTTGATACCCTCGCAACGCTCAAGATTCCACTTTTTGAACCACTCGCTAGGCTCGCGGTTCAATTGCGGTTAAACAACTACTTTGCCCCCTTGTAAAACAAATAACTATTTTAGGGTACCTCCCCTACACCAAAGACATATGTAACTCCGTATAGACGGATAAAGTCTAAGAAAAAAACGTACCTCAAAACCATAAAGAAAAAGGTACGGTGGCCTAGATGGCGTTACACCTTTGGGGAACGCTCGGCTAGATGGCGCTAATATTAATTAATATTTGACATTTTAACACATATCAAGCTAACAATATGGGCCAAATTGTCAAAACTGAGGTTCAAAAGTTTTAAGCTTGTGTCGCGAGATGCACTGTGATTACACATTTTACTTTGACAGTAACTCTCTATAATACTCGATCCTCTTGGCCTACACGTAAAGTGGGGACGGTTTTTTTTTTTTCACTTCAACCCCAACAACGTCTGATATATTGTTGGATAGGTATTTAAAAATGAGTAATAGAAGTTTTCTAAAATTATTTTTTGATAATGTTAATATTTTCGGAAATAATCGGTCCTAAAGTAAAAAAAAATGAGCCCTCCCCCCTTTAACTTTTGAATCATATGTTTAAAAAATATGAAAAAATCTCAAAAGTAGAAAATTATAAATACTTTCTAGGAAAATTATTCTGAACGAAGGAAAACTACGGAACCCTACACTAAGCGTAGCGTGGCCCGACACGCTCTTGGCCGGTTTTCCTTTTTGGGGTTCGGAACCCTAAAAAGCATAGATATTGGATAATCAGCATATTATAGGATTATATGCCTAGGACAGTAAAGTAGATTTTTTTTTAAATCTTTTAATTTATTTTCGATAAAATTTTATTTTTAAGGTTTAGGTACTTTAGGTATCCACGTTATGCGTAGCATAGGCGCGTAGCATTGCTACTATAAGTTAACGAATAGCTACAAGTCAAGGACCATAATAATACGGGACAGACAATTAAAGCCCATACAAAAAAGCGTACCCCGGAAATGTATGGGTCTTTCAGGCTTAAAACTAGATGGCGCTGTTTCGCAGTCTGGAAGTGGCCAAAATCAAATTTACCACAAATATTTTTGCGTGTTTTTATGTTTTATAAGAACAAATGACATGCTTCTTTATTAACCGACTTCAAAAAAAGGAGGAGGTTCTCAATTCGACTGAATTTTTTTTTATATATCATGACATCACGTCAATACACATCTTGTATAAAATAAATTTGTAGGCATGATCAGTGTAGTTATGACAGTAATTTAATAGGTGGCGCTAAAAAATGAGGTACGATTCTTGGTACGGAGATTGTAAATCCTATATAAATCATCCTTGCTACAAATTGATATCACCTATGCAGATTCAGTATTTTTTTTAAATTTTACTACTTATTAAATACTTATAAATGGCTTAACTTAACAATTCATCTATAAGAACACGTGTCGAGTTTTGTGTTTTTGTTGGGTTACATTTATGCGTATAAAATACGATTAAGTATAACGGGTATAGCCATTGCACTGATAGCACGTTATCTATTCGCGGATAAACAAAGTATGTTTTAGATTTTAATTTTTCCCAACCTGAGTGTAAACCGGTGAAAAAAATCGATATATGTTGTAACTTTGTACTAGTAGGTACCCACAATGAGCTGTATCAGTATGAACAATAGTAGAGTAGAACCACATTATAATAAAGAGTATTATCGTACAGTATGGCCACTCTCGCTCCCCGCTGAAAGTGCCGCCCAACCCCTCTCGGTTACCTCACAGTTACCGCCTGTCAAAAATGCGAACAGTCGACCTGTCATATCTTACTCATACAATCATGGTACGCGTTCACTCAGCAGCTGCAGCTCGTGTAGAGCTTAAAATGTGTGCTAGGAACGCGCCTCTTTCATATATTTGATCGCCAGTGTCCGAGATGTGGTATAAGCTAGGAACACACTACGCGGACGTCCGTCGTAAATCGACCGCGACCGCGACCGATCAGTGTGCACGGAACAAAACATCCAGCGAGCCAGATTTCGATCGGACGTCCATGCGCTCAAGTTCACGTCCACGTCTGTCGACCGATAGTTTGCACGGTTAAGTTAGGAACACACTACGCGGACGTCCGTCGTGAATCGACCGCGGACGGGAATCTGGACAATGGAAATACACATAACCGTGCAAACTATCGGTCGACGGACGCGGACGTGGCCTTGAGCGCACGGACGTCCGATCGAAATCTGGCTCTCTGGATGTTTTGTTCCGTGCACACTGATAGGTCGCGGTCGCGGTCGTTTTACGACGGACGTCCGCGTAGTATGTTCCTAGCTTTATATGTAATATCATTGTCCAGATTCCCGTCCGCGGTCGATTTACGACGGACGTCCGCGTAGTATGTTCCTAGCTAGAACCGTCCAATTACTGTGATGCAGAAGCGCGTGAACACTCAACACGGTCACTCGTATTCGTATTTCGTACGTACGTGAAATACTGAATGACATTCCGCGACTACCACTATTTGAGGCTTTGAGTTTCAGCGGCATGACGAAAACTATTTTTAACCCCCGACGCAAAAACGAAGGGGTGTTTTATAAGTTTGACGCACCTATCTGTATGTATGTGGCTACGTAGCTCCAGACGGATGAACCGATTTAGATTTTTTTTTTAAAGCTGAATTAGCCGGGTGTGTTCTTAGCCGTATATCGGCGTCGTTATGTCGTGCTTTTTTTTTTAAAATTTAAATTTTGTGGTTAGATTATTTTGAACTATTTTGAGGCATAGAGAAATAAGTAAGCCATTTATACCCATGTATGCCAAGAAATTTGTACAAACGTACAGCTCGAGTCAGTCGTAACAAAGAAGGAAAATAGTTCCTTCTCAAAAGTACCTACTTGTTAATGTTCTATAGTAATACATTTCGTTTGACGTTTATGCCACAGTATTACCTGTATGTGGTCCACAGATATAGGAAAGAAGGAAGGAGATCGGACATGACGGGCGATTTGTATCAACTTCTTGAATCCACACACTGTAGATGGACGACAGACGCTCCTATTAAGAGGCCGTCAATATCAAAAAGTAGAAAATCGTAAAATTGGTAGTTTTCTACGTCCGTTTTTAGTTTCAGTATATACTTATTGATAAGAAAAGCACTTGTTTTAAACTGCGCGTATTCTTATCTACAAAATCAGTAGTTAACATCAAGGAAAAGTTAAATCCCTGAATTAATTATGATTTTTTTCCTGACGCTAGTTTAAGAAAACCCGCAAATAGTGCTCACGTCTGAGTGAGCTGAGCTCAATTTTGTATACTTTAGGCTGCTAAAATTGATGTTGTCGCATTACTTATATCCTAAACTAAAAATTCAGTAGTTTACATGTGTGTTATCATGCTACTAAAATACAGTAAATGGAAGTTAAACGACATCAATATTTGTCTAAAAATACTTCGAATCAAATGGCAATTACTTCGAAAACCTTTTAGGCAAACAAAAGGCTTTCTTGATAATTATAAACTTTAAGTATGTGTATGCAAAATAGTGTGTAATACAAATCAGGAAACACTTCCAATTTTAGATACATACTTACTTAAAGTTGCAACTAAAATGCGGTCGGCCCCTGTCGGCATCTTCATAAATTTGAATATGTACGACCGTGTTTTAGTTTTAAAATAATGTTATTTTATAAGCTAGATAACTGGACTACAGAATTATTACCTTTTCATATTTTTCCTTACAAAGAGAACGAATAAAATCAATGTTAAATATAAACTTTCGTAAATTTTCCATACAAACGTCAAAACTGCGAACAGATTCTATTGAGTCAGACGCCCGATCGGGCTCGTTCGGAGTGGACGTGTCGCCAAATTTGCTCCAATGACATTTGTTTTTGACACTGGAAATCATATACGGATACAAAAAGATTGCCAGTGCTATGAATGTATTCAAAAGTAATAAGGTAAATAAATATCGTCACGTCTAAAAGAGTCTCAGTTTAAAATCGTTTTTTTTTTGTGTTGTTTACTACTTATTATTGTTGAGAAATAAAAAAATATATGTAACTTTAATACAATGATAAGAAATGTAGGTATTTTTTGTCTTCTAAACTTTATTAAAATGAAAGAGTTTTAAAATTAATTTTAACTCGTTGGACTTTATTATCATTATACTGGTCACATTATTTAGTGTGTCAGTGTGTGTAACATTCTCTTTCGCGAAGAGACATTCAGTGTGGCGTATGAAAAAACTAACATAACTAATCATTATAATTATATTCTATAAACGATTATTTACGTAAATGGCGAAATTATTAATTGTAATAATATATTATCTTATCACAAAATTGTTCTGTATGACTTACCTTCTTACGTTCAATATAATTTTTAAATGGTGTTTGCACACGGGGCACGTAACCTTAGATTCAGACAACTTTAACTAAATTTTGAAAATTATTATTTTAATGAAGAATTCTATATATGGCAACAATTTTACATGTAAACTGACTGTCAACCTCTGTTCATACATAATCTCAACCTTTGTCTCAGTGCATTTATAACGGATGTTATAATGGCTAAACCGATCAGGAACAGTGAATTATTTTAATTCATTCGGAAAAGGGTTTAACCATTTATAATTAGAATAAAACTAAGCACTGTTTTTTACACCAGAGTTGTTTTGATTTTATATGGTGTTTGCACAAATATATTTTGAAAAATAATCGGAGTCAATTCGTGTGATGTGAGATGGTAACACTAAATTGACACTGTCCGCAATCTAAACACGCGGCAGCGTGTCAAGCCAAGTTCAAGTAACCGAACTGGCAGACAACATCGTGTGTAATATTACACGAACTATTTGGAGCCTCTATGGGCGTCCTCACAACAAAAACTATTTCACATAAACGTCTTAAATTTGGCTCTTATATTGATATTTGTGACATACATATTATGTGCCTGTCGTGATTGTTTCACCGGATGGTCTGATCGGAAGATTAGACCATTTCGTTGGAGCTCCTTCTTGTTTATGTCTTATTATTTGTAACGTTTATTTTGTGTGTGTGTTAACGAATAAATTAATTATATTCTATTCTATTCTATTATAAAAGTTATAAGAAATGATATTTTATGTCATCAATTGTCATAAAACATTTTAAGGACTGCCATTGAACTTGGCACCCGTTTAGATCTCACTGCTTTTGTCGTTGACGCCAACAACCAAGGCATATATAATATTGAACTTGGCTCATATTTCCCTTTTTTGGTTTTGATGGGATTTTAACGTTACAACTGATCTTCAGTGAAACTATAGACCTGTCTTAAGTTCCTCTCACTTAGGTCACTGACCTCTTCCAGTAAATTGCGGTAGTGTGCGAAAAGTATGTTGGTGAGTGTGACGTGCGTTAGTGTGTGTAAATGGGGTAATTTGACAGATACTGAATTTTTACCCATCGTGACGGGCTCTTAATGAGAAATACACGCGTATCATGTCCATGTCTGTTTACATACAAAGGACCAATGAATCGTGTCATCACGCACGAACACAACGACAATTGTACTTGAGCATTTCTTTTTTTTCGCCACTTTTATGAAATGTGATATTTTTTGAAAAAAATTATGGTATTTCTACTCAGAATCACTAGCTTTTTCAATCCTA
This sequence comes from Leguminivora glycinivorella, assembly GCF_023078275.1. NCBI lineage: Eukaryota > Metazoa > Arthropoda > Insecta > Lepidoptera > Tortricidae > Leguminivora > Leguminivora glycinivorella. The sequence continues at coordinate 28,562,065 of NC_062971.1, forward strand.
AATAGTAGTTAAAAAAATTGTCCCATAAGGTTTTTTTTTATTTTGTTACCATTTTCCGTACATGTTGTGTGGGGTAACAAAAGAGCTAAGTAACAAAAATGTATGGAAATTCTGGGACACTTTTTGTCTCCCAGTGAGATTGAAAGTACTCGTGATTCTGAGTACAAATTGACCTAAAATTCCCTAAAAAAATCAAAATAAAAAAAATGGCAAAAAAAGAAATGCTCACCTGCGACACGTCTTCCGGCGGCTTTTCCGCTCTTTAGCATATTACCTCTGAGGTTTATACATATTATAAGGAAATAATCATTGATTGAACATCAGACGGCGTGCTGTAACGAGTACGTACGAGTATCTACATTAATAGGGTACCTAAGTCCATTTTCTCAAAAGTTAGCTATATGTGTTCCGAGTGTTCCTATGACTCAATAATTACATTATACATAATATACCTAGTGCCATACATCTAACTTATACAGAATAATAAAATCAATTTTCAGTTCAATTACCCTGAGTGAAAATCTTTGAATGTGAACGGTATAGCCAACGAGAAGTCTCATTGCCCCAGGCAGAGCAGAAGCCAAGATTACATGTCTCGTTAATAATTAACTTGTGTAAAGAGTTGGGCGCGCCATACAATAGGATTCCAACCCTCCGCTGTCTTTTTAGTTTACTCAGTTGCCATTCTCAACTGGATGTATTGACTCAATTTTCTTAAATATATATGAAGAAGCCGGGTTGCTAATTTGTATGACTGCAATAGCACAGGTAGTTGTTTGCCTTGTCGAGAAATTAAAATTAAAATAGTATATAAACTACTAGCTGTTGCTCTCGACTTCGTATGCGGGGAAAGTTAAATATGTTGGATGGTACATCTATGTACCTATATTCTGCATAAACGTTGCACAACAAAAAATAGTAGTACCTACATAGGCTTCAGAATATATTTAATTTTTTAGATTTTTGTGCCTACCATAATTACAAACTTTCAAGCATTTTTATAATCACTTGGGAAATAAAATTATCATATAGGTATTATGTTAGGTATATGCTGAAATAAATTTCCTTGCTTTCTATGATTTTATTGTCTACTCATTTTGTGTTAAGAGGATACGATACAGGTCAATTCTCCATACAAACGCTCTCGACTGTTTCCTCCCTGGTTTTTGAAGATAGAGCAATAATTTTTTGAACACAGATTATTATTATTTTTATCTGTGTCAGACCGTTTAGATTTTTTTGCTATTTTCATTTTAAAAGACGCTAGAGCCAATCAAAAATTTCTAAAAACGGCCTTTTTCAATATGGCTCAAAAAAATGTGTGATACTCAAGATCGGTAACAATTAGCCAAAAAATCTAAACGGTCCGACACAGATTATTTCATTTTTATTCAGATTCTCAAATTTCGTTCCGTTTAAATAAATTTGAAGGAGGAAACAGTCGAGAGCGGAACCTCGATTTTAAAAGATTTTTTCGCAATATCTTTTAACTGAGTTGTTCTTAATGGACAATTTTTTTTCGATAAATCTAGTTAATAACACTAGTATATTTAACTGAAATTCCCAAATTGAAAGGGGGACTGCTTTTCATTTTAGCATTTTCGCTCCCGTGGCGTCTTAAAGGAAAGACCTTTAATAGGGTAAATGCACCAGTGCGCGGCCATGTGCCAGTGCTCAGCCTTTCTTGCCAATTTCTGGCTGTAGGAATTATCATTTTTTGTCAAAACTAGATATAATTATAGTAGATTAATTAAATGGTAATTAGAAAAGAAACATTTAAAATTGTTTTCAAGTATGAACCACAAGACTTCTCCAAAGAAGTGCTGTTTTTGGACATAAAACATTATGTGATTATTTATATAGAATTTACAACTTCATACTAAGTATCGTACCTCGATTTTTTTAGCGCCACCTATTAAATACTATCATAACTACAATGATGATGCCTACAAATTTATTTTTAGGGTTCCGTGCCAAAAAGGTACAACTTATGACTCTGTCCGTTTGTCTGTCCGTCTGTCACAATACTAAATATCTCGAGAACTATTAATGCTATCAACTTGAAATTTGGAATAGTACAACTTGAACATTGTAAACCTCTACAAGTATAATCTTAAATTTATGAATTTTAACTGTAGAAAATGGCCAAAATTAAAGGGGAACAAACTGTAAATTTCAAGTTACTAGGTAAAGTGGGGTATCGTTAGCAAGAGCTCAAATTGAACGTAAATAAACCACAAGAAAAAAAAGCATTTTGAAGGAAAATGTAAAAAAAATACCGTTCCCCCGCCTTATCTCCGAAGTTTACCAACGAAAAATTATGAAAATTTTAGGAAATATTGGTTTTATGCCAAATATAAATAAAATAAAATCGTGTTTGTATCTTGGAATCTTTTTTTTTAATTCACAAAAACTTTTCAGATTTTTACTTTCTATTTAACCACCCTTGCATGTTACATGAACCATCTTCTTTCAAATAAAGTAAAGTCTGTTTAAACCAGTTAACATTAGAAACAATTATCCCTGAGAAACCAACATAGGTACTATACAGGTCGAAAAAATTAGTTAGCGAATTTACCGAGAGATAGCGCTGTACACAATAATGCTCATTGTCCTTATAAAAAATAAAAAAACACGTAAAAATATTTGGGTAAAATATGATTTTGGCCACTTCCAGGCTGCGAAACAGCGCCATCTAGTTTTAAGCCTAAAAGGCCCATACATTTCAGGGGGTACGCTTTTTTGTATGTGGGCTTTGTCAGTCCCGTATTAAATCGTTCTTGGTAAGTACTTATTGATTTTTTTAATATACTCCAAATTTCTAGCGGATATTGTATTTAAAGCGCGGCGTCGATGAGTCAGACAGAACACATGCATAAATATTGGAGTACTATAACAAATTAATTCAATTTTGTTTACATTTTATTTCAATAAATTGAAACAAGAACCTTAATTGATTACTCTCAATTGAAAATAACATTTTTTATGTTACACAGACATGGATGAAAATCCATGCCTAAATTATAAAAGTTGATTAAATTAAAGCGGTGCTTTACTAAAATAAACATTCATGAACCGGGATTAATTCATGTAATAAGCCTAAATTTTAACTAATATAAAATAATTGAGCCTATATATACGGTATACGTATACGTCCCACTGCTGGGCACAGGTCTCTTCTCATGCATGAGAGGGCTCGGGCTATTAGTCCCCACGCTAGCCCAGTGCGGATTCACATAATTATAACTTTGAATTCCGCATAACTTTAAGATGCATGCATGTTTCCTCACGATGCATTCCTTCACCGGAAAGCTAGTAGTAAATATTTTTGTTCAAAATGTTTGGGTCTCGAGGGTTCCGTACAAACTTTTAATAGTTGAATCATCAAAATGTTATTCATAGAACTCTACAGACTTGACTAAATCCCTCAAGACTCGATTTCCCACATAACAAGTAATATTTTAATATACAATGTTATTGTTAGACAACGTCCAAATAAAAGACTATTCGACTTCAATAGTTTACGACTTACGACATGTCGCAAGGACGCTCCTCAACCGACCTCATTATATCAAGAAAAACGCGTTGTAGGAAATGAGCGTTCAACATACAGCGACATCTATCGGCAAATTGAGTAAACTAATGCGCGCGAGCTAGTATGGAAGATGATTTTTATAGGATAATTTTATTGTTTATTGCGTGAACCGATTTTAACCATTTCGCCTCTATTTGAAAGCAGGTAATTTCATTGTTATTTTGTTAAAAAATGCAGGTACAATAAACACCCGCAAGGGTGTTGAAATTGATAATGAAGAGGGTAACGACGTTCATAAGTATTCCAAATTTCAAGGCGATAGCATAAGTAGTTCTCGAGATATTTAATAATGTGACAGACAGACAGACGGACAGAGCGGCGCCATAAGGGTTCCTTTTGTACCTTTTTGGTACGGAACCCTAAAAAATCTTTAAGGTGCAGCGGGGTGCAGTTGTAGCGCAGAACATGGACAATATTTCGATTAAGGTTAAAATTGATCCTCAATAGAAATTGTCCCGGTGCTCCTTACGTTACATTAAAAAAAAATCTGTTGCATAAAAATCCATAAGAAACACATTGGCAGCTTTTTTGAGAAATTATTATATTTTTTGGCATAGCCAAAGACGGCGTCATAATGTGTAACGCACACAGAGCAATACCTGAGGTACACCCGCCGGGGTGAAAATTTGAGAGTCCATCGGACCCGGGCTATTGGATTGGGTGAACTAAATAAATATTGGGCTATGGCAAAAACCGGACGTCTGCCTAATTAAATGATATACCTATACTAAACCAAGACGTGGGTGACGTGACCTAATAGGTGAAGTACCTATCGTCTATTTTTAAAACTAGAAGATGCAGGTATTTTGTGTATAATAGGTAGAGTCTGATCCGAAAGAGAACAGTCGTTGAATGTATGAGGCGCTATACTTTCCTAAATCACACGATTTAGTAAAGAATAGGCTATAATAAAATGAGTAGTGGTAATTCTACAGGTCTATGACTCTTCTCTTTCCAAACCGACTCTAGCGAAATCAATTATAATGCCTACACGTTCCATTTGCCCACTGAGGGAGGAACTAACATAAACATAAATAATTACAGAATTCAGAAAAAAAACAAGCCCGGTTAGCAGTAACTCGATTTTGGGCAAGTGTTGCGGTGGCTAAACAAAAGCGGTTTAATAATGCAGTTTCCAATTGGTGCTGCGCAAATAGCAGGGGCCCACCGCCCGTTGCAAACACGCGCTTTACGCTGAGCCCACACAAAAATACTACACATTCCATTGTTTTTACTCCTTTAAGTTTTATTACACGGGCAGAACACAACGGAGATCAAAATCCAGGCATTTATTTATATAACGTCTGACCCCCTTATTCATAACTTATGTTATGGGCCTGTATATGATTGAATTCACACAAAAACGTCACACACATAAGCCATTTTCTACAATTAAAATTGATAAATAATAGTTATTTGTTATACAAGGGAGCAAAGTTGTATTTTAACCGAGTGTGGAATTGCAACACGAACTAGCGAATGGATTCTATAGGGTTGAACTACGAGCTAGCGAATGGATTCTATGGTTCGAAAATAGAATCCTGAGCGAAGCGAGTAGTTCAAAAATAGAATCCTGAGCGTAGATAGTGTTGTAATACACACGAGGTAAAATAACTTTGCATCCCGTGAGTAACACATAACTTTTCACCTCACTAAAGCGAGGAAACACGCAATAAAAACAACTGGAACATAATTGCACAGAAATAAGTCAATTTGCGTTCATTACAATTTCCACGATGCACCGACACCGACCGACACCACAAAAGTTTCAAATTAAGAATCAAGAAGAAAAATCTATATGGGTGCGTTCCGTTTCACGCGTTTTGAGATTGCAATGTTACTTAAGGTGCGTTCTGAATAAGTAGAATGGAAGAGTCAAAAATACAATTTCTTGTACGATTTCAAGTGTCTTATAGTAAAATCATGTTATAAAATTGTTTGAATTTTATGTTTTTAGACGGATACAATTCGATATGAAATTATTTTTACGTTCGCATCACACGATTTGTTAAGACAATTTAAGCACAGGGAGAAAATTGTCCTGTCTGGGACATGCCTTTACAAAAAAATATATTTAAAAAAGTAACTAATGACACGTTCGGATTTCAAATATTCTTTGCACTCTTGTGGATAAAATGCGATTTTGCTATCTGTTTTTAAAGAATAAAAATGTCCTTTCCGAGCTAGTGAGGTGAAAAAATAGTTATTTGTTATACAAGGGAGCAAAGTTGTATTTTAACCGAGTGTGGAATTGCAACACGAACTAGCGAATGGATTCTAGGGTTGAACTACGAGCGAGCGAATGGATTCTATGGTTCGAAAATAGAATCATGAGCGAAGCGATTAGTTCAAAAATAGAATCCTGAGCGTAGAGAGTACTGCCATACACACGAGTTAAAATGACTTTGCATCCCGTGTGTAACACATAACTTTTCACCTCACTAAAGCGAGGAAACACGCAATAAAAACAACTGGAACATAATTGCACAGAAATAAGTCAATTTGCGTTTATTACAATTTCCACGAAGCACCGACCGACACCTCAAAAGTTTCAAATTAAGAATCAAGAAGAAAAAATCTATTTGGGTGCGTTCCGCCTCACGCGTTTACAGATTGCAAATATTGCAATGTTACTTAAGGTGCGTTCTGAATATCTAAGTACAATGGAAGAGTCAAAAATACAATTTCTTGTACGATTTCAAGTGTCTTATGGTATAATCATGTTATAAAATTGTTTGAATTTTATGTTTTTAGTCGGATACATCAATTCGATATGAAATTATTTTTACGTTCGCATCACATAATTTGTTAAGACAATTTAAGCACAGGGACAAAATTGTCCTGTCTGGGAGATGCCTTTACAAGAAATTATATTTAAAAAAGTAACTAATGACACGTTCGGATTTCAAATATTCTTTGCACTCTTGTGGATAAAATGAGATTTTGCTATCTGTTTTTAAAGAATAAAAAAGTCCTTTCCGAGCTAGTGAGGTGAAAAAAAAAATAGGTACTTTCAATTTGTAGAGGTTTACAATGTTCACAGTTATTCCAAATTTCAAGTTTTTTTTAATTCATTTTTAAAGGACCTTTATAAACATTACATATCGGCCCTGTAAAAAAAAAAAAATCAAGTTGATATTAGCATTAGTAATTCTCGAGATATTTAGTAATCATTATTTAGTAATGTGACAGTGACAGACGGACAGAGTCGCACCATAAGGGTTCATTTTGTACCTTTTTGGTACGGAACCCTAAAAACTACAGCGTTTTAAGTAAAATAACTTGAAAGTAAAATATTTGAGTGATTTTGACGGACGATAAAAAAAACGAAAATAGCTAAGAATGTTTAAATGGCCTAGACTATTACCTACTTTCGGCTTTGTATCCGGTTTAACGGTTACCTATCAAAAAGTCGAAAATTGTAATGTCGATTATTAGTAGCCCGAAAACGCTTCCCATTTCATTAATTGGCCTAAGTTTTGTTTGCCCGAAAGTACTTTTCCCCTATTATTATTTTCCCTATTCTTATTTCGCTGTAATTTTGTTTCGCTTATGATTCGAATCAACACTTATTAAAATTCCTAAGAATCATTTGACAACTACTTTTTGTCGCGTAAAGTTTTTATTCCGAAATATTATTTAACCGCTATATCAAAAGTTTGAAATTCGAATTAACACTTATTAAAATTCCTAAGTATCATTTGACAGCAATTTTGTATGGCGTATAATTTTATAATTTGAAATATTATTAAGCCGCTATATCAAAAGTTCAATAAATCCTTAATTTTCTAACAAAAGTTTGTTCCAGACCGACCCTTCACGGTCGCAGTTTTTACTTGACCTATGAGTCCTTGCCATAAGAGTTTGTGGCAAAGGTTTGTTTCTGCAGGGTCGCAGTTCTAACCTAACCTAACCCACTTTCTTACAAACGTTTGTTTCTGTGAGTGTCGCAGTTCTAACCTAATCTAACCCACTTTTCTAGCACAAGTTTTTTTCTGTAAGGTCGCAGTTCTAACCTAACCTAACCCACTTTTCTTGCAAATGTTTGTTTCCGTGAGGATCGCAGTTCTAACCTAATCTAACCCACTTTTTTAGCAAATGTTTGCTTTTGTATGGTCGCAGTTCTAACCTAACCTAACCCACTTTTCTAGCACAAGTTTGTTTCTGTATGGTCGCAGTTCTAACCTAACCCACTTTTCTTGCTAATGTTTGTTTTTGTGAGGGTCGCAGTTCTAACATAACCTAACCAACTTCTCTAGCACAAGTTTGTTTCTGTATGGTCGCAGTTCTAACCTAACCTAAACCACTCTTATGGTAAGGGTTTGTTTCTGTATGGTCGCAGTTCTAACCTAACCTAACCCACTTTTCTTAGCAAGTTTGTTTCCGTGGGGGTCGCTTTTCTAACCTAACCTATTTTTTTTGTAATGTTTCTATAAAATTACCTCTATATTAGGGAAAATGACATTTCGATGTCGCGTAGCATCGGCTTTATGAAAAGGTGGTTAACGAAACGGTTGTCAAATGATAAGATTGGCAACCGTACTTCTGGTTATTGAGTTTCTATAAAATGATATTAGGGAAAATGACATTTCGATGTCACGTAGCATCGGATTTATGAAAAGGTGGTTAACAAATTGGTTGTCAAATGATAAAGTTGGCAACCGTTCTTCTGGTTATAGAGTTTCGGGAAAACGATAATGTGGCATAGCAAACTAGCGACATTTTAAAAATATGGTAAGCAATGTATTTGGATTATAAAAATTCTGTCAACCGTTTTCGGACAAAGTGATAATCGGACAAAGGATTTTCGAAACATCGATAGGTTACCGGTTTAACACTAAGTTCTCGCGCTTTGTACACATGTTTAAAGTCACATACAGGTCGAACGCGATTAATTAACATTATTTTACCTTTAAAAAAAAAACCTTGTAAAATAATGTTAATTAATCGCGTTCGACCTGTATGTGACTTTAAATATTTGTATCCGGTTACCAGACACCCTGCGGGTAATACCTACGCATGTCTATAGAGATAAGATAATAGCCCCATTGCGAACTCCACACATTAGGATAAGAACTACTTCTACAGGGACAGATTCTGATTTTAAGAATAGGTTAAGTCACTAACGACGCGACCATTTTTATAAATACATATGGCAAACGGTCGAATACTCGTTTAAAATATCAATTTAACAAAGAGCTTATAAAACGTGCAACTTATTCAAAGTTTCGCATATTGTCGGAAAAAACGCCGTTATCCGTGAAAAGCCGTAAAAGTTGCCCTCATTAAGCGCCTTGTTGTACTTTTGCCCTCGTCTCGGGCAGCATAAATAAATCAAGTTTAATTAACTTATATTAATTCACTCGCAGCCCCTGCCGCGTCGCCCACACCGACAATTGTGAACTCACCGGACTTGCTAGGGCTTCCTTAATAAAAAGTTTACACTTAGCGAGTTAACGTATCGTCCATTACTTTTTCCATGGGGCAAGCCGTACAAAAGCATTTAAATTTGGTTCATTTTGTCCGATGAATTCATCTGCTGAATCTTTGTAAATGTATTTGTAATCGTAAATCTCGAAATTCATTTGAATGCGATTGGAGCATGTAGCTATTTGATTGAGGATTGTGAAAGGTCATTTGAATACAATATTTAATATAATTATATATGTAGGTACTGTCGAAATTATATAAGTATACTAGCTTTCACCCCCAGTTTAGGGAAATGGGTGGTTAGAAAAGACAAAAGTAGCCTATGTCATTCTCCATCCCTTCAACTATATCCACTTAAAAAATCACGTCAATTCATTGCTCCGTTTTGCCGTGAAAGATGGGCAAACAAACAGACACACACACTTTCCCATGTATAATATTAGTATGGATACTTAAGAGGAATCGGTAAAATATGAACATGCAGTTTTGTCTATATCTATGAGTCTACTAGCAAAAAATATGAGCACAAAATTTGAACTCTATATTCATACTGATAAAAGTATGAAATATTGGAAGTGGGCAGTGTTTTATGAACCGGGTCTTCTTAAACCATACCTGTTATTCTGATGTATAGGCTGACAGTTGAGTTTAGTATGAAAAAAAATAGTTCTAATGAAATTCCGCAACATGCCCCGTAGCCGAAAGGCATTTCAGCGACACCAAACGCCGCAGAAATGCAGTCTGGCTATGTCACGCCAATACGCAAGCGCGATAGAGATATATTGCATTTCTGCGGCGTTTGGTGTCGCAGAAATGCCATTCGGCTACGGGGCCAGGCTTTAAGCCTAGTGGCATCGATTGCAGACGTTTCTGCTTGTCAAAAAGTTGAATAAAATGTTTCATTTATGAAACTTATGTACGAATTAAAAATATTCAAGTCACTTGGGGGTAAAAAGCGAAACGATGCACGACGCTGCAACACAAGTTAGTCCATTTCTAAATTGGCAGAGATCACGTGTAAGACGGTGGGCAAACACCTCGGCCTGGGTGGCGTGTGGAGTGGTCGGCACACACGCCAACACCGGTAGCCACAAATATCCCCTACTCACTTTCAACATCACAAATTCTATCATCGAGAGCACTCGGACGGAACTACGGAGAGTTTAAGCGCAAACAGACTTCGGTAAGAGGTCTTGGTATTTGGCGCGAGGAAATCTTTCTAAAATCACTATTAAACATAGGACTGTCCGTCTGCCTCGTAGTGTGTAATGTAATGTGTATGCTTCATTTGGAGAATAAGTAGATATTAGACATGATTAGGCTTTTTTAATACTATGTTTTCACTAATGAGGACATGGACTACCATGGTTAGAAAGCGACCACCTGCAGTTTATTTCAACAGTTCTAGTTTTGTTTTCACTTTATATACTTAAGAGAACAATTATAATAACTAGGAAGATTTTATTATTAAGCAAATCAAATACGTACCAAGACATGAGTAAGATAAAATGTTACTGCAATATGATAAAGACCTGTCAGTGTCAATAGCGCAGTTTAATTCTTCAAACAAAAACGTCAGTTTTTGGCACTGACTTATCCGATCTATATCTTATCTGGATCTAAATTTTTTTTTTTTCAAATATTAAACGATTTTTTAATGAGACAATAGGTATACGAAAACATCCGTATTGAGGACACAATTAAAGAAAACGACAAGATAAAAATCGACCCGTATGCGAACGGTAGGTATTTTTTATAACGCATACGAACAATCAATAAACGATTTTCATTTATTTTATTTTTTTCATTTGCTACATGCATTACCTAGCTATGTGAATAATGAAAATGACATCGTACTTACATACATAATATGTATTATACTTATTACAACAATTGACGGACATATGTACGTAAGGTACAGCGGGGCAAACCTCGACTGGGGGGCAAATTTAATTGGTCCATTTTTTCCATGTTTTACAATGTTTGCATTATTAAATAGGTCCACCGGTTATATAATTATGGTAGGCGTGTTCAGTGGATACATATATAACTATTTACGTTATACAAGGGAGCAAAGTTGTATTTTAACGCCGAGTGTGGAATTGAAAAACGAGCAAATGAAAGGATTCTATAGTTGAACCACGAGCGAAGCGAGTGGTTTGAGAATATAATCCTAAACTTGCGAGTTTTTTAACACACGAGAAGTAAAATACATTTGCACCCGAGTGTAACACAAAACTTGTCCCCTCACTATAGCGAGGAAACTACAACGCAAAAAATGCGTTTATCACTGCTTCCAGTAGTTCCACAGGTGGTAAATCATCTTTATTACTAGGTTCACCTACTTTTATCAATTTTAAAGCAGTTAATTTGACTTGGTTCAAGGTCAAATTACTTTACCCACTAGTGGATAAAATGCGTTTTTACTTTTTACCCGCTGGTATTAAAGGACAAAACACGTGTTTCCGAGCTAGTGAGGAGAAAAATATCATAATCCAACACAATCACCTTATTAAAATTACCGTTAAATAGCTGTTTACGGTTTCCCAGCGAGGCGACATAGACGGCCACCCACCGAGTAGTGGCACTTGAAAAGTGTCGCGTCAGCGCTGTTGGCCCATGGTCCTTGCTACTTATAAACGTTACGCCCTACTGAACTCCTCGCACGCGGCTATGCAAACAGCGTACGAATGTTAATCTACTAATACACAGCGTAAAAACTCGTTACAAAAAACGTAAAATCGATTCAAGAGAAAAGACAATATACTTTGTCCAATAACACGAACTTACATTTTGCGAGTCTAATCAAAGATGTTTTAAAAACAAAATACATACGGGGCCTTATTCGACTAGCATTAACTGTCTTAAGTTGCATCATTTTAAAACCAACAGAGGCAACAGATGACATGACAATTGAATGCTAAAAAGTGGATATAAATATACTAGCTTTTACCCGCTGCTTCGCCCGCGTACTAAAAGTATTTTTATTCAAACGTATACAAAAATTAAGATTTTCATTTGGATCCGTAGGTTTCTCTGTAGGTACATTTGTCTGCGATTATTTCGATTACACATAATACTATTGTTTTTAAAGAAATGCTTGCAATGATTGTAGAAATGTTACCACATCGACCACAGCGTAGGTAGTAGGTATGAGTAGGTATGTATTCTATATACGCTGGGGAAACCTTTATAAACAACCCACATAGCCCGTATTTCGACACTAATGGTCGGTGGGTAAAAAGTACTTTCTTGCATTATCCCTTACAACAACGATCCCTTCCCACTGAGCCGCCTGCTTTTTGCACTGCGTTTTACACTGCCTGCATATCCCTCTAACGATACCCATATTATCCCTATCCCTATCCCTATCCCTGTCCCTGTCCCTGTCCCTGTCGCTGTCCCTGTCCTTATCCCTATCCCTATCCTTATCCCTAACCTTATTCCTGTCCCGGCCCGTCCCGTCTCGTCCCGTAGCGACTACATTATATAAGGAACCTACGTGCCAAATTTGGAATCTCTAGGACCAGCGGTTTCGGCTGTGCGTTGATATGTTAGTCAGCCAGTCAGTCAGTCAGTCAGTTTCTTCTTTTATATATTTAGATTTAGAATGTTCGGGAAAGTTCTTATATTTTCTAGAATGTTCTAGAACGTTCCAAAACGTGTAAAACTTAATGTTGTTCATAAGGATGTTCTGGAATGTTCTAAAAATTTCTGAAATGATCTAGAAAAGTCCAGAATGTGTGTAAATGTTTCAATCGATATGGAATGTTCTAGAAAGTTCTGAAAACTTATGGAATAATGTAGAAATTTTATAAATATGTAAAACTTAATTCAGTTTAACACATTTTGGAACGTTCTAGAACATTATAGAAAATATTAGAATTTTCCAGAGCATTCTATATCAACTGTATTCAGTTTTGCACATTTTGGAACGTTCTAGATCATTCTAGAAAATATCAGAACTTTCCAGAATTTTCTATATCAATTACATTCAGTTTTGCACGTTTTGGAACGTTCTAGATCATTCTAGAAAATATTAGAACTTTCCAGAACATTCTATATCAACTACATTCAGTTTTACACATTTTGGAACGTTTTAGAACATTCTAGAAAATATTAGAACTTTCCAGAACATTATATATCAACTACATTCAGTTTAACACATTTTGGAACGTTCTAGAACATTCTAGAAAATATTAGAATTTTCCAGAGCATTCTATATCAAATAAATTCAGTTTTACACATTTTGGAACGTTTTAGATCATTCTAGAAAATATCAGAACTTTCCAGAACATTCTATATCAACTACATTCAGTTTTGCAGATTTTGGAACGTTCTAGATTATTCTAGAAAATATTAGAACTTTCCAGAAGTATCTAGAACTTTCTAGAACATTCGATATCGATTGAAACATTTACACACATTCTGGACTTTTCTAGATCATTTCAGAAATTTTTAGAACTTTCCAGAAGTACAGATATTTAAGTACAGATGCACTTACCCACATTTTTTATATTGTGTGACACATTTAAAATTATATTGCGTGATACAGAAGTAGAGATGTACCAGTACAGAAGAAGGACAGATATATATTTTTTTAACATTTTCGCCACCTACAGCCACCCACTTCCACCCACCGCGACCAAACTCCCTTACTTTCATCTAGAGACCAAGGCGTATTTACCACCCCAACAGGGGGTTGATTGGAATTGATAGTGATAGAGAAAACCCCGGACATACGTACATTAGCGTTAGCATTTTATATATGTATATAGATTATATCATGTTAATTCTATCATAATATAGGTATCTTGATTCGATCAAGTGTACAAACAAAATGTAACAATTCAAAAAATAATGTAACCAAAAAATTTACTTTGTTTCATACCGTTGATACACGAGGGTTTACTGGTGAAACCCGATAAGTTGAGCAAACCGGTTTTTGAAATTCGAACTAAGTGCAATTTCCACAATGTTGTTATTTCAAGGACAAATTATCTCGATTTATCGGGTTTCACCAGTAAACCCTCTAGTCATAGGGCTTACGGCGAAATTATGGTCAAAAGCTGCACTTTATGCAGAAAACAAGCCACTTTGCACAGTGATACTAGGGACCAATACAAATGATTTCATCCGAGAAAACACGATTTTCATCCACTAGAATTCAAAATGGCGGACATTTTCTAAAATGGCGGCCGCATATTTTTAAAAATTTATAGAATCATAACGGTTGTACCGATTTTGATGGTTGGGGTGTGCAATTCAAATAATGCGATGTAACATTTGCAAAGGCAGCTGCCGAAAAAAAAGTATTTTGCAAAAATTATATTATAAATTATTATTTATTCATTATTTCCTTGTATTTTGGTATTATTTTGTATAACTTTTATCTTTCAGTATAACTTAGACGAGAAGCAAAAAATAAGTTTTGTATTAATATATGTTTCCGTAGCCCCCAACACAAAACAGAAGTTGTCGGAGATTATCTCTAGCCTTGAAAAGGAGAAGTGATACAAATGTTATGTAGTAGTTCAATGTGTGTACCTATTCAAGTTCTTTTACGTATTAAAATAAGAATCTGTTTGGTGTACCTAATAAAGTAAAATAAAAATAAAATAAAAGAATGATGACCATCAAAGTTTACGGGGGTTATCTAAATATACCTAAACTCGGAATAAAAAACTAATAATGTATATAAATACTAAAAACATTGATCCCGAATAGTAATATAGTAAGTTGTGACCAAAATAAATAATCAGTCTTGCGTGTATAGCGATACCAAACGATACGATGCATCACATCAAGTGCAAAGACGTCTTTCAACCCGCGCGCTTCATTTGCAATAATTGCAATAGTTCAAAAACTACTGAACGGATTTTAATGTTTTTTATTTTATTTTGCAGATGATATTATCAGATTTTATTTCAATAAATAAAAATGTGACCATATCGTAGAAAAACTGTTCGTAAATTTCGTGATAATAAAAAAAAATTGAAAATTTCATATTTTTCTTATTATTCGGCCGCCATGTTTAATTTTTTAAATGATGTTAATTTTTATATGAATAAATGTTTTAATACAAACTGAAAGCCACCCCAACCATTAAAATCGGTGCAGCCGTTATGATTCCAAAATTTTTTACATCACGTGCAAAAACGTTTTTCAAATCCGCGCGCTCCATTTGAAATGGGTACAGTTCAAAAACTACTTAACGGATTTTCATGATTTTTCCTTTATAATTTAGATAATATTATCAAATTTAATTTTAATACATAAAAATGCGGCCATGTCATAGAAAATTTATTGGTAAATTTCACGAGAATGAAAAAAAAAGTTTGAAAATTTCATATTTTTCTTATTATTCGGCCGCCATCTTAAATTTTTTTATGACTTTATTTTTTTATATTAATAAACTCTTCAATACAAAATGACTGACATCCCAACCATCAAAATCGGTGCACCGTTATGATCCTATAATTTTTTTAAAATATGCGGCCGCCATTTTGGAAAATGTCCGCCATCTTGAATTCTAGTGGATGAAAATCGTGTTTCCTCGGATGAAATCAGTTGTATTGGTCCCTAGTATCACTGTGCAAAGTGGCTTGCTTTCTGCATAAAATACAATTTTTTTCCGTAAGCCCTATGACTACTCGCAATTTGATTTGTCACACTTATAACCTAACTGTGAATTGCAAATGTCTAATTTTGTCAGGTTATTGTACCTATTCGACAACTTGTGATTTTATCCACACCAACGGAGAATCAATACGAAACGACAACAGTTTAACAAGTCGAAAAAATCCTGTTAGAAAGTACTAGAACGTTCTGACGTTTCATAAAAGATGGGTACCATTTTTTATTTGATTAAGATTTAGTTTCATTACTATATATTATTTGGCATAAACTAGGTAAGTTTAGTATGTACCTAGGTATAATAATATGGCTCTTAATGCCGATATTGGCAAAAACGATAACTAACTAGGTATTATCGATTTTACCGATCAGTGTCTATAGGGTTTGCTCCCGGGAAATACCGGTACCGAAAGTACCGGGAATTCCCGGGATTTTTGAACAAGCAAAGAACCGGGAAATCAACTTGAAAAATCCCGGTATTTTCGGTATTTTCGGAAAATACTTTTTAATGACATTTTTTGCTACAAAATGTATTTATTTCTGTTTATATTATTTAAACAGTTAAAAAATAGGCATAGGTACAGTAGCACACGCTTAATCACTATTTAATAGCGGGTGGCAGTGGTAGCCTGACAGCCGTGGCCACCGCGATACCCTAGCTAGCCCCACTAGGCAGTTCAGTAGTCGAGTTTTGTATTATTGGTGAAGGTTTGTTATATTCATTTGTGTATTTATTTTTTCTCTCTCAATCTCATTTCTCATTTGACTCATTTCTCTGCATTTTATAAAACTGTGTTCGCGTATTTTTCGATAGACTCAAAAACTACTAAACGCATATTTATGCGTTTTTCACCTATGTATCAATAGAGTGATTCTTGAGGAATGTTTAATGTTTTATTATTATAAATCCAAAAGTCGGTACTGCTTAAGAGCTTTAATCGAAAACCCTGCCCGTACGTACCGACCGACTTATAACAAAATAATGTATAGTGGAATTGTCGCTCTTATACATAAATGTAGGCCTAGAAAAAAAGTCGGCAATGAATTATGTCTAACTTTTAAGGATAACTGCTATAAACATGCTTAACTGTTAAAAAATGTTTACATACAATGTGGTATTACGGTGTTCCACAGAAATTTCTAGAAAATGACTAATTTTCTCGAGAACATTCCCTCTGACTAGCAAAAAAATAGTGCACCATCTCATATGTTTTGTTTCCTTTAGTTTACATTCTTTGCTTCAAATTACGTGTTTGGGGAATTTTGTGAGGTTTTACTGCCGGTCTATAATGAATTATTATATTTCTCTAATAGTAATATGTCTTATTTCTTTTACTAAGGGATTAAACATCTCTCAGTAATGGCACATCGCTTAATCGGAGCAATGTATTGCAACGGTAACCATTAATGCCTAATGCCTATGGTTGCCAGATAGTCGGGTTTAGGCGGAATTTTTCACGATTTTTTGCTTGTTCTCCCGACTCCCGATTCATTATAATAAGAAAAGCAGATAAAATAATACGCCGAGCGAAGGCGGTGCGGTTCGGTTATGGTAATATAATAATAAAAGATGTAAAATGACAAAAAAAATGTTGTTTTATTTGAAAAAGCCAAAAAAATTGACCAGTCCCGAAAGTACCGAAAATCCCGGGAAATCCCGGTTCCATATTGCTTCGGTACCGAAAACCCCGGTTCTTTAAAACAGTACCGGTACTGCAATCCCTAGTGTCTATCCGCAAATTTGGATACCTAAGTTATTTTTAAAATTATAAATTGAAATAAATATCATACATACCACACGCCCGCCCGCCGCCGTCTAGTGGTAATGACGTTAGCCGCGTAAGCTGAAGACCCGGGTTCGATTCCCGGCTCGGCCACCAGTGGGCCCTGCCGTTTTTTATTTCGTGTATGATATCTATTTCAATTTATATATATATATATATAGTAGTGTGACTACTTGAAAAAAGAACAAACCAAAAATATTCTTAAGAGGGCATTCAACGAAAACGTCGCAATAATGTAAAATTGATAGTTTTAGTCGGCAAAATGCTACACTTTCCGTCATCTAAAAGACTTATTAAGTTCAGGATTCGATTAGGACATCTTCTTAACTTACATGTTGTGAGACTGGATTTTTAAAAACTAACTCACTTAATTAATTATGATTTTTTTTCTGGTGCATGTTTAGGAAAACCCGCGAAAAGTGCTCACTTAGTCCGTCTAATTTGTAAAATTTGGATAGTTTTGAATGCTTCAAGTGGTAAATTTGTATTATGTATATCCTGTACTACAATCTTCTGAGACTACTTCTTTGTTATAAGGCTTTAGAATAGAGTAAATGAGGATATGATGAATCCAATTTGTTTCAGAAATCACCTCAGAATAAGTGTCAATTTCTTCGAAAACTTACGTGTTTTTGAAGTAGTTTTAATATAAAAATAATCTGTAACGCTTACTCAAACAGATTTTATGCAAAAGTTTTCTATTAATTGCAATTTAATATTTTTGACGATTTTTTAAAAATGCCTCCCTATTACCGGTTACGCGCGCTTGCGATGTCAGTACCGCGGCAGAGCTTGTAGAGGCAGGACGTATGTTAGTCCGCTCCGCACGCGGCTCGACGATCGCGAAGTTATTTTGTCATTGTGTGCGGCACCCGCCGTGTCCAAAACCGCACTTGTGTGCGTGTTTGGCTGTACTGTTGCATGTATACTGCGACCGAAAACTTTGATCCTTGGGTTGACGACTTTGGTAACTAATTCACTTGACTAATATTTTTAGTAAGTATTATTTATTATTGAATATCATTTTAGGTTACTGACTCGTCTCAACAAAATCTTTGACAATAGATGGTACTCAGGATCTGATGATGAAGTCAGATGGTAGTCATGAGTTCTCATCAACCAGGTCTTGAAACCATTTCGTGTTTGGGCTCGTTTGATTCACCTCAACAAGATCTTTGACAAGAGGTGATGGTACCCAGGATCTGATGATGAAGCCGGAAGGTAGTCATGAGTTCTCATCAACCAGGTCTTGAAACCATTTCGTGTTTGGGCTCGTTTGATTTGCCTCAACAAGATCTTTGACAAGAGGTGATGGTACCCAGGATCTGATGATGAAGCCGGAAGGTAGTCATGAGTTCTCATCAACCAGGTCTTGAAACCATTTCGTGTTTGGGCTCGTTTGGTTCGTCTCAACAAGATCTTTGACAAGAGATGGTACCCAGGATCTGATGATGAAGCTGGAAGGTAGTCAAGAGAATTCATCAACCAGGTCTTGAAACCACTCCGTGTTTGGGCTCGTTTGGTTCGTCTCAACAAGATCTTTGACAAGAGGTGATGGTACCCAGGATCTGATGATGAAGCCGGAAGGTAGTCATGAGTTCTCATCAACTAGGTCTTGAAACCATTTCGTGTTTGCGCTCGTTTGGTTCGTCTCAACAAGATCTTTGACAAGAGATGGTACCCAGGATCTGATGGTGAAGCCGGAAGGTAGTCAAGAGTATTCAACAACCAGGTCTTGAAACTCTTCTGTGTTTGGGCTCGTTTGATTCGTCTCAACAAGATCTTTGACAAGAGATGGTACCCAGGATATGATGATGAAGCTGGAAGGTAGTCAAGAGTATTCCACGACCAGGTCTTGAAAACACTACGTGTTTGGGTTCGTTTGATTCGTCTCAACAAGATCTTTGACAAGAGATGGTAATCACTCTTTTATACTCTGGCGCATCCACTGTCTCAGTGTGTCAACAGTCAACTAAAGCAGGTAGGCGTAGCGTAGAGTTGTATTTCCTTACAAAAAACTAATACATAGATGTGGACCTTCCTGTGCTCCATGCAATTAAAACAACATAATATTTAAAAACCGGCCGAGAGCGTGTCGGGTCACGCTCAATGCCTACACTGAGCGTGGCCCGACACGCTCTGGGCCGGTTTTTAAAGCCGCGTTGGTAAATAGCCGCTCGGCTCTTCCGTAGTTTTCCATATTTTTCAAAAACTACAGAACCTATCAAGTTCAAAACAGTTTTCCTAGAAAGTTTATAAAGTTCTACTTGTGTGATTTTTAAATATTTTTTAAATATTATGGTTAAAAAGTTAGAGGGGGGGGGAGGGGGGACACACTTTTTTTTTCCTTTAGGAGCGATTATTCCCGAAAATATTAATATTATCAAAAAACGATTTCAGTAATTCATTTTAAATACCTATCCAACAATAAATCATACGTTAGGGTTGAAATGAAAAAAAAAATCACTCCCTACTTTACGTGTAGGGGGGGTACCCTAATAAAACATTTTTTCCACTTTTTATTTTTGCACTTTGTCGGCGTGACTGATATACATATTGGTACCAAATTTCAGCTCTCTAGTTCTAACGGTCACTGAGATTATCCGCGGACGGACGGACGGACGGAGGGACAGACAAACAGACATGGCGAAACTATAAGGGTTCCTAGTTGACTACGAAACCCTAAAAACACATTATAAATATAAAGAAAACTACTTAAAATGAAAGAAAACCGATCTTAGTTCCATTATATATACACGGTGGGAATGAGTATACCGACAGACTTTAACAACAGCTTCCTGGTGACATTACAAGTAAATTTTGTTATATCAACATTGGTCCAGTACCGACATATTAACTTAGTTAATTTTAGGAACAAAAAAAATCAATTAACGATGGTCTTCCTTGTGAACAAATCCTAAGTCTAAGGAGTGATAAAGAAAAGTATACACTTCACGAACGGCTCCGACAAGATACGAGATAAGAGACGAGTGAACTTCAGCATGACACTTGATTTTTACGAGTTCAAGCTTTTAAGACAATAAACGTCAACTTTCGCCGCCATATTAGTGTGATCCATAGACTTAGAGACAATACGACGAAATTAAAAATACGTTTGGAGTACTTAGAATGTTCCTGACAACAGTCAAGAACCTACGTAATTTGGTCGGAATGATACATAAGAAAAAATGAGACTATGTAAGTTCAATAAGAGGACCTCATCCAGCATCCAGTTATAATAGATAGACTTATAATGTTTTATTGATCTTTTTTACCTATGACTTAATTTTGGCT
This sequence comes from Leguminivora glycinivorella, assembly GCF_023078275.1. Lineage (NCBI taxonomy): Eukaryota > Metazoa > Arthropoda > Insecta > Lepidoptera > Tortricidae > Leguminivora > Leguminivora glycinivorella. The sequence continues at coordinate 28,582,804 of NC_062971.1, forward strand.
ATTTTACCAAAATAAGAAATTTGATACCCTATTTGAAATATCATCTGCACAGGCAGGTCTGTCAAAATCACTGCCGCGGCTAGCTTATAGCTTGGTACTATCAAAATTGAGTTGAAATTCGACACATTAGTCGTAACGCAAGATAACTGGACTACGTATGAGTTAGGAAAAAAATACGGTTAAATACCACATACTTTTTTATTATAATAATACATTTTAGAAATGCGAGCCTTCATTTGCAACACAAAGAGCTAATCGTAATCTGATTTGATGATGTAATAAGCAATTACTATTTCTTATTTCATCCGAAGCTCTTCTTCTCTTGTATTTACCGGCCTTGCGTACAACTTGTCCTTCAATATCCCCCAAAAAGAAAAGTCCAAAGGGGTGAGGTCGGGTGATCTGGCCTGGCCGGCCGGGTTACTGATTCACTTCCACGTCCACGTCCTATCCAGCGGCGAGCATATGCTTGATCCAACCAATTCACACTTCACGGCCAAAGTGAGGTGGGGCGCCGTCATGCTGAAACCGCATACTGCGTCTGGTTTGCAAAATTCGACAGTAAGCCACCACAGCTAGCCCATCACCAGGTGTTAGTCCTTGAACTTTTCTGTAGTGATATGGACGAAGGCCATACCTTTTCCATTAAGTTATTACAATAATGTTGCGGCATAATGACTAACTTATTATTTTGATTTTGGTGACAATCGGTTATGACTTTGAAGTCATAAAATGTCATAATATGTCAAGAACGTTTTCTAACCAAGAATATTATATACCATGGATATTGCGTGCCGAACATTACGTTGAAGCCAGAAAATTTGACCTTGAATTACGTCACGCCGGTCTTGCATCTCTTTCTTTAGGGTGTCCATGATTAAGCATACATTAGGGATATCCCGCGGAATTTGACGTATTACGTTTATACGACTGATTAATTTTGTAACTTATTAAATTCAAATCCGATCAATCGTTTTATCACGAAAGTGAACATCCATCCTCACAAACTCAAAAAGTAAGGTACATTAGGGCAATTCCGAAAGTCGTCTAATTAGGAAAGTCGCATAGAAATCACCATTATTTCCGTCATATCAAGATTCCCCTTTCGGAATTATCTGAACATTTCTGTCATTCGGAATTACTCTAATGCACCTTACTAATTTGTCAACCGCCAATAAGGTCCATTTCTATACCACTCTGCAGTTACTTTGCCTTACGCCACAAAATACGGTACAGTTTTTACCAGTGGTAAACTACTGGGATTTTTTTTTCAGAGGCTTAAAGAGAGGCTTAAAATATAACTTTTCTTTTACTGACACCTGTATTTATTAAAAAATGTTTCAGTCACTTTAAACTATCACAATAATATTTTGGTAGTAACTACTGGGAAAACTAATCCCAGTAGCTATCAACCCCCGGTGTGGTAATTAACAATGTGGGGAAAATCCCAGTAGTTAGGACAGGTAAAAACTTGGTGGTAACTAGTGGGAATAGCCACAAAAATATAAGGGAAGTATTTGTCAATGGGGAAATAATGAAATACTAGGACGTTTTAAAACAGTATCTTTATTTTTAAGCGCCGCCCCAAATCTCAAGGAAGGTGGTTCTCAATTCGTACGTATTTCAATTCTCTTCGCATGTATATATATATATATATGTATCTCAATTTAATGTTTATGCCACGATATCTCCGTCGTTACTGGACCGATTTTTAAAATTTCTTTCTGTGTCATAATCTTCAGGCTTAAAGTGCAAATCTGCAAATTGTCGAACGCTCTGAAACATTCCCTTTTATCGACAGCTATATACAATCGACAGCCAACGCTGCCTCCTTCCTTCATCTTTTGGAACACTGAAAAGTTTAATATTATTCATGTTAATTGTAAAGACATAAACAATAAAGTTGGTATTATTATACTGTGATATGAACTATGAACATAGAAACCGTACCAAGTTGATAGATTTAGCTCCATTCAATAAGAGTAAATACCATGCAAGAAAAAATATTGGTCACCCTAGTCGTAAAACCACACATAGCATTATTTTTCTTTAAAGGTCATATTTATCGTTCGAAACCTATTCGTGGGAATTTTGATATAATTTGAGACAATGAAAACAATATAATGATAAGAACTAACCAAGATTACAAGCAAAATAGCAGAAAATTTATTGCCAGCGAGGTTTATGAACATTTTGGTAAAATAAGTACTTACTTGTGAAATTTTACGTCGGATTTCGGTTTCCATTTACTTCCACAATGGTTCACTATGCAATACATAGCGCAGAACTTAAGTAAATCGTCGAAAAACGTTTATTTCGCAAAATAAATATCTGAATCGGTGAATGACTTTTGACAATTCTGACATATCGGGCATATTTTTTTATTATTAGTGTTCCCATAGTACGCAGGAGGTAAATACCGGAGAAATAAGGTTTTTGATTGAGTTTTTTTTCGTATAATACAAAGAAAAGTAAGTCAATTTGATTGAAGAATGTTTTATACGTTTTTTTTAGTAACTAATCTGGCAATACATCACAGTGTCGGAAAGAGATAGAACATAGGAGTAAAGGTGAATGAACCTGGCTTCAACTCATTGGTCGGCACGCAAAATCCATGGTATATAATATTCTTGTTTCTAACTGATTAAAGGCCTGTAAACGTACACGACCAGAAAAGTCTGCTATCGTTGAGAACAGATAGTAAAATGAAAGGCCAAACTAATAGTGATAATATTATGCTAAGTTTTAAGGATATTTTGAGCACAGCTACGTTTATACAGAGCAATCGTTACGTTCGTGTGCTATGTTATGGTAGCCATAAATACTTAACACATTTTCCTCAATAGGTTTAAAACTCTTTGCTGTTTAAACTCAACTATCAACAAAAAGTTTCACAAAATTATAAGGACTGGCCGGCAAGTTTGCTATTACCGCATTGAAACTTCGTGTAGGATGCATCCTTGCGCGGATGGTGACGTCACATTATAAAGGCGTGTTACCATGGACATTTTTCAGCATGCGAATTACTGAAATATTTTAATATCTTGAAAACTAAGGCTTTAACTAGCAATGTTTATATGAACTTTTTGAGTCGAAATGGGCCCTAGAAGCGTTAGTTAAAATCTGTCGGTATACTCATTCCCACGGTGTATGTACCTAGAAAACATCATCATCTTCCTTGCGTTATCCCGGCATTTGCCACGGCTCATGGGAGCCTGCGGTCCACTTTGACAACTAATCCCAAGATTTGGCGTAGGTACTAGTTTTTACGAAAGCGACTGCCATCTGACCTTTCAACCCAAAGGGTAAACTAGACCTTATTGGAATAAGTCCGGTTTCCTCGCGATGTTTTCCTTCACCGAAAAGAACCTAGAAAACATATCATATACAAAATGAAATAAAACTAAGAAAACGGATTATATTCATTATACGCGATATAATCTGATTCCATAAATTTATTTCATGAGTAACTATCGCGGTGACAGAAGACAATATTATATACACAATGTATTATATTATAAAAGTTTTTTAATTTATTTCTTCCAAGGCTACACACGTTTTAATAAAAAAACTGTGATAAGTTTAATAATTAAACTAAAAGGTCAAGTATTTATGCACGAAATCATGTATGTGTTTTTACGCAAGTATCAATAATGGTTAGTCCGCAACGCTACTGACGGCGTGGCGGTACCGACCATGAATGCTATCCCTTTCGCTCTAGCCGCACGTAAGGTTGGTTCGAAGAGGATCGCACGCTATGTCTGTACCGCAGGCTACAATCGTTATGCTTCTGGTTATAGTGTGCGTCTGCACACAGGCGCACGCCAGCGCCGCCGGCGTCGAAATTCGAGCAAGCAGATTTTTTGAAAGCGCTCTTAAAAAAGTAATTTGAATTGTTCCCTAGTTATTTTTAAAATTTAACATTATCTCCTTTACCAAGAAACAAGTTAATTTTGGTTTTCGCCAACGAAGAATTAAATATTTTCCTTTTCCCGTAATCCTAAAGCTTATCGAATTTGTTTATTTTTACTCGGTTATTGTTAAAACTGAAATCAGAGAAGTCCCACGCATCAAAAGTATTATACGCTTTGATGTTGTAGGTACTTAATATTTTTTATGTTAGCACACTTTGCCAATTGCCAATAGGTAGATGCTTGACATAATTAGATTGTAAATGTGAAATCAGAAAAACTTTTTACACATACATATTACAAAACAAGGTCCTCCGCCGCGTTCGTATGTCTAAGATAAATTCAAACACTTACACAGATTTACGAGTACATGTGATTTTCAGGTTTTCATCTCTTAATAAATGTTATAACATGGTGTGAGAGGGACAGCGCGCCATCGTTACATCGCGCTGTCCCTGTCACACCATGTTATATAACAGCCAGTGTGGGAGCACCATTGGGTATATACAATTTGTTGAGTTATTGTGTAAACTGGTTGAATCCGTGCGAAGCTGAGGCGGGTCTCTAGACATACTTATTTCAAAAGGTATTTGGCCGTAAGTAATTGTAGATTACAAATGTAGTAAAGTAAGAAATGTCTCAGATCACATGTAATTGTCGGCCGAGGCGAAGTTGAGATCAATAAACATGTGATCTGAGGTTTTCAGATTTACTGGCAAAGGTGTGTAGGTAACACACCTACACACCTTTCAGTTACGAGGTTAGGTTCAGATTAGGTTCAGTTAGGAGGTCGAACTAGTTTCGGTTCTACCTCAGAGATGGCGGGGGGCGCCAAGCTCTCGGTAATTGTGTCATATACTTGAAATTTTCGACCCTTGCTTTCGTGTACCGATGGCCGAGTGTTTGAGGCATCCGTCCGGTTAACGGAGTACGCTGGTTTGAATCCAGCTTGGAACACTTGGAGTGGAAGCATTGGTCATTTTTTCTTTGTATATGACATTTATTTAATGTGTGTAGGTAAGTATACCTATACAATTTTTTCTGTTCGACGGAGTTCGCCTCGTCGGACTTCGTTTAGCGCAGCAATCTGAAATTTGACGCTTTCCGGCCAGAGGGCAGAAAAACAATTTATCGACTTTTACTTAGCGTCAGTTACGAGTCAAATAGGTACGTCAAAATACAAGTCGGGCGTGACGCACTACGTTATCCATACACCCATAAACCATACACTTAAAATAATATAAATTAATATTGTCTTCGGTTACCGCGATAGTTACTCATGAAATAAAACTATGGAAACGGATTAAATCGCGTAGTATAATTAATTTAAAATTCATCCCGATGCACATTGTAATTTTTACTCAGTCACCCGTTGACCACGAACGCTGTAAAGAGTTCGAAACGTCGGGATGAATTTTAAATTCATTATACACGATTTAATCCGTTTCCATAGTTTTATTTTATAATATAAATTAGGTAAATATTACCTCAACCCTCTCCTCCTTCAAGTCGACGCGCAGCGCGAGTTGCTCCCGCAGCACAACGTCGGGGTAATGCGTCTTGTCGAACGTGCTCTCCAGTTGCTCGAGCTGCTCCTCGGTGAAGATGGTGCGGTGGCGGCGCTTGCGCTTCGGCGGCGGGCCCGCCAGCCCCGCCAGCGCCGCCGCCGCGTACCCGCCGTACAGCCCGTACCCGCCCGAGCTGGACACGCCGCCGCCCATGCCGCCCACTCCTGCGCACAACATTAGGTAGGGTTAGTGGGCTAGTTTAGCTACGTCAGTTTAATAGTTATTTGTTATACAAGGGAGCAAAGTTGTATTTTAACCGAGTGTGGAATTGCAACACGAACTAGCGAATGGATTGTAGGGTTGAACTACGAGCTAGCGAATGGATTCTATGGTTCGAAAATAGAATCCTGAGCGAAGCTAGTAGTTCAAAAATAGAATCCTGAGCGTAGAGAGTGTTGCAAATGTTGCAATACACACGAGGTAAAATAACTTTGCATCCCGTGTGTAACACATAACTTTTCACCTCACTAAAGCGAGGAAACACGCAATAAAAACAACTGGAACATAATTGCACAGAAATAAGTCAATTTGCGTTTATTACAATTTCCACGATGCATCGACCGACACCACAGAAGTTTCAAATTAAGAATCAAGAAGAAAAATCTATTTGGGTGCGTTCCGTTTCACGCGTTTTGAGATTGCAATGTTACTTAAGGTTCGTTATGAATAAGTAGGTACAATGGAAGAGTCAAAAATACAATTTCTTGTACGATTTCAAGTGTTTTATGGTAAAAACATGTTATAAAATTGTTTTCATGAATTTAATGTTTTTAGTCGAATACAATTCGATATGAAATTATTTTTACGTTCACATCACATGATTTGTTAAGACAATTTAAGCACAGGGATAAAATTGTCCTGTCTGGGACATGCCTTTACAAGAAATTATATTTAAAAAAGTAACTAATGACACGTTCGGATTTCAAATATTCTTTGCACTCTTGTGGATAAAATGCGATTTTGCTATCTGTTTTTAAAGAATAAAAAAGCCCTTTCCGAGCTAGAGAGGTGAAAAAAAAATTGTATATAAAACTTCGCATTGCAATCCATATTGCGTAAACACAAACATATATAAAAACCGGCCAAGTACGAGCCGGACTCGCCCACCGAGGGTTCCCAAACTCTCAATAGTTCAAATAATCTCACGTTTCTCAGATAACTCTAAAGACTTGACTGTATGTACTATTAATGAGTATTATTATGGTGCTACCATCTCTCGGTGAATTTGTTAACTAAATAAGTAAACGATATTTTTTCCACAACAAAAAAAAATAGTTTGCTCCCCTTTCATTTTAGCCATTTTCTATAATTAATATTAATAAATTAAAAAGAAATAAAACTTTTTAATTTGTAGAGGCTAACAATGTTCATAATTATTCCAAATTTCACATCGATAGCGTAAGTAGTTCTCGAGATATTTAGTAATGTGACAGACGGACAGAGCGGAATCAAAGGCCTGATTTAGACGGCTTGCGAACTCGCATGCGATTTTAGTTACATTGCGGTCTGTTGAGGTCACATACAAATTTGGGGTCCGTATCATTTTTACCTTATCGCTAAACGACAATATAGCTGAAACGTCTGGATTGTATTATGTCGTTGTGACCACATAGACATGAATGCTAAATGCCTATTTAGCAAAACGTCTGGAACTCATAATGTTACAATTTAAAATGAGCTAGCAGCAAAACCTCTTTATCTTCGAATATCTTTATGACTTAATTGACATTAACGCTAAATGGTTCGGTAGCAAAACATTTGCAACGCAAAATACCCATGAAGCAAAACGTCTGGATTGTGTGACGTCTTCATAATTAAATATGACAAACAAATTCTAATTCACACGTATACTAATTATTTTATTTCAGACATTTCATGACGTTATGCTACTGACTCGTTCTGTGTTCATGTCAATCAACTTGTATCACTTTCGGCTTATTGGGTATTCTAATCATAAGGGCTATTTATATTTCCAGACGTTTAACTACTTGTCCATTCTAATTCTTAGTCATTCAGCTAAATTGACGCTTTGCTGAGTGTGTATTATACTTTTATGTCGCCGCGGTTGAATTGACTCTATGCTGACCGTATATTTAACTTTTATGTCATCTAACTGAAATGGTCGTTTAGCGATAAGGTACATTCGATAGTGACCCCAAATTTGCACAGCCATCAAATACCGCAATGTAATAAAACTCGTATGCGAGTTCTCGTACCGTCTAACTGGGCCTTAAGGGTTCCTTTTGTACCACCACCCCAAATGGGCTTACACCTAGAACCATACCGCTGTCGATTGGTTTCAGATAGTCAGATTCAAGAGTTCGATTCTGCCGGAAACTTAAAATGGATGTAAGTACATAAATGCAAATACTAAATGGATGTTTTCTATGTACATAAGTATGTATTTATCTATTTAAGTATGTATATCGTCGCCTAGCACCCATAGTACAAGCTTTGCTTAGTTTGGGGCTAAGTTGATCTGTGTAAGGTGTCCCCAATATTTATTTATTATTTATAGAAAAAAAAAGCACAATCGACCTCAACCCATCATTGGCAACTTGCGTAAAGAAGTACTAAATGGACACTATGAGATTAAGGGCCAGTTGCATCAACCACATTTGACAGACGTTGCATCAACCACATCGTCATCACGCTGCAAAGGTCTATGAAACTTCCCATACAATAAAATCTTGCGAATGCTTTAACGGTGACAGACGGTTTGGTGCAACCGGCCCTTAAAGTTGTGCACGTAGCGAATACATGTGGTTTGATCCATTATATTAATGTATTACCTATTCATAGTATAAAAACATACCTACTGATAAAAACAGACTGAAGAATTAATAAGAAGCTTGTATGTAGTGAATATTTTCCTCTCTAGGTAAAAATAGAAAGTACTTATACCTATAAATATATTTCTTATTATGTTATTACTGAGAGGAAAACTACCGTCACGTGACTTATTTTTCACGTGAAAGGCCTCCATCGTTAAACAAGGAATTTAGACCATTATTTTGCTGGTTCTGTACAATTTAAGAGGGCTTTCGTGTGAAAAACAGTGAAATCGCAACCGAGCGCTTGATCATACCGTCGTGTGTGGTATCAAATTAAAGAGCTTTGCGAGTAGTTTACAAATATATATCACATTATAGGACTTTTTCTACTTGGTCTAACAAAATATGAGAAAATGTCCAAAAGTGGTAATAATTGTACCGGTGAAGGCTCGTTTTCAAAAAATTGCCAAAAATAAATAATAGCAATTTATAATCACTAAGGCATAACAGCAATTTAAGTAAACGTTGCAGATTAATTAGGTACAAAAACTACTTCGATGTGATGTTGATTTTCAAAGAAATCGTCACTCAATTTTAGGTAATTTCTGAAAAAAATTAAATTCGTCTTAGCCTCGTTTACTCTTTTTCTAAACCTTATAATAAAAATGTAGTCTGAGATGATTGTAGTACAGGATATACGAATTATAAATTTACCTGTTTTAGTATTCAAAATTGTCCAAATTTTACAAATAAGATCGACTAATTCAGCTCTATACGTGAGTTTTTCTAAATGTGCATTAGAGAAAAATTCATAATTAATTTAGTGAGTTAGTTTTCAAAATCCAGTCTCATAAAAATCAAGATAAGAAGATGCTCTAACTGAAACTTGAATTAAATAAATCTATTGGATAACGGAAAGTGTAGTATTTCACCGACTAAAACTATCAATTTTACAATCTTTTGACGTTTTTTTTTGAAAGCACCCTTAAAAATAAAATAGTTATTTGTTTTACAAGGGGGCAAAGTAGTTGTTTAACTGCACGTGCCAATATTGATACCCGAGCAAGCGAAAGATTCCAATATTGAACCGCAAGCGTAGCGAGTGGTTCAAAAAGTGAATCTTGAGCGTTGCGAGGGTTTCAAGGCACGAAGGTTAAACAAACTTTGCCACCGAGTGTTTGAATTTTTCACCACACCAACACAAACAAAATACTAACTATAAAAATTGTATGAAGTTACTTTGCACTCTTGTGGATAAAATGCAATTTTGCTATCTGTTTTCGAATAGCAAAGTGAGCCTTTAACAGTTGGTGTGGTGAAAATATCATTTCACTACCTAGGCACCAAATGTTGATTAATGGTACATTTCGCATTATGATTATCTACTGCTTTCGGTCCTTATTAAAAAAACAAAACTTCAAAGCAAACAAATTCGCCGCGCGCCGTGCTAATCAATAAAGATTTAAGGTGAGTACATTTTTAAAATCCTACCGCGTCACTATCTATCAGCTTAAACATGTATCTGAGGCAGTCGATGCATGAATATCCCGGAGCCCGGCGCTCCCCCGGCGCTTCTTAACGTTAAAAATACTGTTACGAATAAAAATTGAATATTTTTGCATAAGTATTCAGCTGGTAACGGTATTACTAGCATTTCCCTTGAGTTGAAAGCTTTTGTGGCCGCCGGCGTGTAAGGACGTATCGATTAGCAATTTATACAATATAAGCTTTAACAGTCTGCATCTGCAGGACGAGGAAACACTTACCTACCTACGGTTTAGATCATTGTCTCAAGTTATTTCCTGTATAATAATTAATCATTTTCAACAGATCGCATTAAATTATGATTACATTCCATGCATAAATGTATTATAGAGATTAATTAATAGGTAGGTACACTTTGAAATTATATCCTTAATTAACATTACCTACACTAGTTAAGCAAATGATAGTGTATTAAATTTGTATAACATATATTCATTAAGTAAGTAGGTAATTATTTTTAAGTAATCATTTTTAAGAAAAAAAAACCGCCGCTTGTGGTTCTTGTGAAAGGTACTTGCGAATATTGGATTATGTAGAAATGTGTCGGTATTTTTTAAAACTGCTTTTAATATAAATCTTTGATTATTTGATGGAAACACAAATGAATATACGTATACTGTTAAGGTTTGAGGAGTTTCAAAACAAAAAATCACCATATGTATGCCTTTCAGATTTGAGGAGTTCCCTTGATTTCTCCAGGATGACTGAGTTCTGATAAAAATGGGACCAATCTGTATGCATATACATTCGATAAAAAGAAAATTTTTCAAAATCGGTCCAGTAACGACGGAAATATCGTGGAACAAACATAAAAAAACCGGCCAAGAGCGTGTCGGGCCACGCTCAGTGTAGGGTTCCGTAGTTTTCCGTATTTTTCTCAAAAACTACTGAACCTATCAAGTTCAAAACAATTTTCCTAGAAAGTCTTTATAAAGTTCTACATTTGTGATTTTTTTCATATTTTTTAAACATATGGTTCAAAAGTTAGAGGGGGGGGGACGCACTTTTTTTTACTTTAGGAGCGATTATTTCCGAAAATATTAATATTATCAAAAAATGATCTTAGTAAACCCTTATTCAATTTTAAATACCTATCCACCAATATATCACACGTTGGGGTTAGAATGAAAAAAAATATTAGCCCCCACTTTACATGTAGGGGGGGTACCCTAATAAAACATTTTTTTCCATTTTTTATTTTTGCACTTTGTTGGCGTGATTGATATACATATTGGTACCAAATTTCAGCTTTCTAGTGCTTACGGTTACTGAGATTATCCGCGGACGGACGGACGGACGGACGGACAGACAGACATGGCGAAACTATAAGGGTTCCTAGTTGACTACGGAACCCTAAAAACATACAGACGAATTGAGAACCACCTTCCTTGAGATTTGGGGGCGGCGGTTAAAAACAAGTTTAAACATATGAGGATAATTTTAGCCTTAAAGTGTTAATTTAGGTACGTAATAAAATATCATGTCCAATTTAGACTCGAAAATGTGTTCGTACGATCAGTAGATAGTGACGGACCCAAACATGGACAGTTTAAGATGCAGGTGGACCGTATTCCCAATATTCCCATACCTATGCTTGTTTGCCACCGTCGTAGTATAAATAAAAAACCGGCCAAGTGCGAGTCGGACTCGCCCACCGAGGGTTCCGTACAAACTTTCAATGGTTAAAATAATCATACTACTCATACTCATATTCATTTATTCATATTTGTAACGCCATTTTACACGTCAAGATTTGATTTAAAAAAATAATATTCATACAACAATAATACTTAGAGAATAAATAGACAGAAGATTGAAATTACAAAAAGTTAGGCAATATTCACATAAAAAATGCACAAAAATATTTTTCTAATTAGGTAATAAAAAAATTGTCATAAGTGTAGAACGGGTACTCGACCAGCCAATTTTTTAAGCGATAGGTACTTAAAGTTCGACACACTAGGCGCTTCAACCATATATTGCGGCAATTTATTATAGACGGCAGGGTCCATCACATGTGTTAATTTGACCGTAAATTGGATTTCGCCAATTTACGGTCGATACCTACTAACTTTCCGGCATTTCGAATGTTGTACTTGGAACACATGTTGTTAGTTTTGTCACAGAATATATGTATAATAGTACAAGTACATGCAGAAGGCTCACTCCTTTGATGTTCACAAAATGACGCCATTCTAAATTCTGCGAGCAGCCAACATTGAATTTTTCCCCTCACTAGCTCGGAAACACGTGTTTTGTCCTTTAATACCAGAGGGTAAAAACGCATTTTATCCAGTAGTGGGTAAAGTAATTTGACCTTGAATAAATTCAAATGAACTGCTTTAAAATTGATAAAAGTAGGTGAATCTAGTAATAAAGATCATTTACCACCTGTGGAACTACTGGAAGCAGTGATAAACGCATTTTTTGCGTTGTAGTTTCCTCGCTACAGTGAGGGGAAAAGTTTTGTGTTACACTCGGGTGCAAATGTATTTTACTTCTCGTGTGTTAAAAAACTCGCAAGTTCAGGATTCTATAAATAACTCGCAAGTTCATGATTCTATAAATAACTATTATACAAATAACTATTATTGCGCCGCGCGAAGGTCGTCGCCAATGAATGGGCCGCGAACTCGCGGCCGCTGACATGTACTTGTAGCGCGGCGATAGAATCGCGGAGTGAGCCGCCCCTGGTTTTGTGTGCTGCCAAGTTCTCTCTTACATAAATGGCTACCTGCATGATAACTATTGCAGGCAGTGTAATGAGTGTAAAGATTCTTATTTTTTAAAGAGTTCTTTGGCCGGAGTGTCTACTGTCTACAGGTACCTGAGCAACGATCCTGACAGCTCGTTTCTGAAAGCAAAAGACCCTCTCCCATTCAGCACAACGTCCCCAGAGCTCCGCACCGTATATTACTGTATTAATGAATGGACAGTGGCGAAATAAAATAATAGATGGCGCTGCATTTGAATTTCTTGACTGATTACTCTAATACTAAATTGAATATACTCTAAGATAGAGCAGAGTCTAACTGGGGAATTACCTCCGCTTTACAAAAGACCGCAGTCAAGTAGCACTAGACTTTACTCATTGTTGTGTTCCTGCCGGTGAGTAAGGCAGCCAGAGCTCAACAAGGGTGCGGTATGCTGACGACTGGAGGACCTACGGAAGTAATTAGGACAATAGATCCTTCCTCCTTCCTCCTTCCTTCCTTCCTCCTCCTTCCTTCGGTCCTTTGAGTCGTCGGCACCCAGGCCCCTTCTAAGTACAGGTTTGTACAAGTTTCTAATGAGTCGAGTCGGCAACGCACATGTGCCACTCCTTGAGTGGCAGGCGTCCATATGTAACAGTGACCGCTTTCCATCAGGCGGACCGTATGCATGTTTTAGGGAATGCAGAACCGGTACCAGTCCCAGAACCGGGACTGAGATTTCCGGTACTGGGAAAGAACCGGGAAATCCCGGTTCTTCGGTACTTTTCGGTACTGAGGGTTTACTAGTACATTTGTTGTAAAATTATGAATAAAACATAAAATGGAAGTCGTCGATAAGTTTTGCTACCTTAGGTCGACCGTATCCAACAATCTCTCGCTTGTTGCAGAGATTGTTGGATACGTTTTGGCCAAGCGGCGACCATGTTCGGGAGGCTACGTTCAAGAGTATGGTGTAACAAACATCTCATTGTGTTTTATTATTATTAAGAGCCTGCGATGTCCCACTGCTGGGTAAAGGCTTGCCCCGCTTTTTCCATTCCTCCCGGTTTTGTGTAGTCCTCGGCCATTCTTTCATAAAGGAGTCCAACTTGTTCCGCCATCGCATACGTGGTCTGCCGGGTCCCCGTTTTGGCCTGGGCTGCCACTCTGTGGTAATCTTGGCCCATAGCTCATTCGGCATTCGGCAGACATGACCGGCCCAGTCCCACTTCAGCTTTGCCGCTTTTCGAACTACGTCGATTATTTTTGTTTTGGAGCGCAGCGTGGTGTCCCATGTCCATGAGTTTTCGCTTAAGTGACAGTGGCAAATCGCCTTTCATGAGATGTTTTATGGACCAATAGCTTCTCCAAGCCTTTTCAGTCCGTCTTTCGACTTCTTTCTCTTGTCGCGCCTGGAAAGAAATTAGTTGGCCCAAGTAGATGGACATATGCAACTGATTCTCCGTTTATCTCAATCCTACATGCGGTACTATTATTGGTCATGAACTTGGTTTTCGACATGTTCATCTGAAGTTCAACCTCGAGGCTTGCGTCACTGAGGTCTTGAAGCATTGATCGTAGTTAGGAGGCAGTTGAGGAGAACAGACCAATGTCGTCGGATTAGCCTTCTATTCCCGACGATAAGGCCCCGATCTTCCCAACTTGGCATAAGCTTCTGGAAGACTTGTTCAAGTGTGCTGGTAAACAGTTTTGGCTATAACGGATCTCCTTGCTTGACTCCTTTTTGAATAGAAAATGAGGAACCTGAAAACTGTAGTTTTATGGCGGCTGCACTATTTTGGTGGTTATGAGCTGAATGTAACTGGGATCTATACCTTGATTACGTAAAGCTGTGAAAATGGAATTGTGATGAAGGCTGTCGAAAGCTTTAGAGTAATCGACAAATGCGATGTTGATGTTGGAAGCTTTCTTCTAAATCAGACACAGGCTGTGGGTGTGTGGGAGATTCGGAGTAAAGGGTTTTGTAGAATTTGGTGGCTATTGTTAGAATTTTATTCCGGTCGCCTATTAGGACCAAAATTATAGTATACCAGACTGCGTTCTAAGCACAGAACACCCCACTAGAAGCCAAATGCAAGCGATATTGTTCGAGACGCAAATCACCAATCCTTGCGGGGTGAGGCGGGCGCGCACGGTGCTGCCATTGGTCGTTTCAAATAATGGCGCGCCTTTATGATTAGCAGTAGGGATGGGAATGGGACATGTCTATTATAGACAATGGTACCGGTACCAGTACTGTGGTGAATTTGTTTTGCAACAAATTATAATATTATAATTAAATTATAATAAGGCCTAGTTACCCTTCGGGTTGGAAGGTCAGATGGCAGTTGCTTTCATAAAACTAGTGCCTACGCCAAATCTTGGTAGTAGTTTCCAAAGCGGACCCCAGGCTCCCATGAGCCGTGGCGAATGCCGATGCCGGGATAACGCAAGGAGGATGATAATTGTGATAGCATCTCAATAAAAATCATTCTAGTAACCAATAACTAAACTGTGCATTTTTACTTACGTTTACTAAGTTAAATGCCTAGTCGTTTACGTGAAAGGGATAGCATATCACATTGTTAACTCGGTAAAGAGGGATGGACGCGCCTCGGCGCCGCTCAGCACAACCATATTGACCAGTATAAATGAACTCCGCGGACAATAAACAATATTCAACAAAATAATTAATTTGACTTAACTGTGGAATGTTGTTCCATCTTTTTTACATGTAGAAGTGTTAGAAGACTTGCCACACCACTTTATGCTGTAAGAGACCATTGTTTGCAACCAAAATTGATTATTTAAGATTTTTTCCCGAGCGGACACGGACACTGTTAGCGGGTCGTATACTTGGGCGCTACTGATCGGTGTCGCACGCGTTCAAACTTTTATAAACCTGATTTGTCGTATGCTTGGTGACCGCGAGTCGCCCTGTAAGGGCCATCTTGTTGTATTGATCTGTGGTTCTAAGCATACTTTCGAAACCTGGACGACATGTGCAAGAAATCATTACAGACCTCAACTAATTCTAACATTAGCAAAGTTAGTTTGGTT
This sequence comes from Leguminivora glycinivorella, assembly GCF_023078275.1. Taxonomy (NCBI): domain Eukaryota; kingdom Metazoa; phylum Arthropoda; class Insecta; order Lepidoptera; family Tortricidae; genus Leguminivora; species Leguminivora glycinivorella. Next base: position 28,598,355 of record NC_062971.1, read on the forward strand.
TACCCTCTAAGTATAACCGACGCCGAGGTCCCGATCATAGCCGATGAATACCGAGCGGGACGAGTCTAACGCGTTTGAAACTATTTTCATTACATTTGTACAGCATTCAAAGGATATTCCGTTTTTTACGTTCAAATTTTGATTAAATGCGTTTTAGTTTGTAATCTTTGTCCATTTTTCAGTACCGAAAAGTACCGAAGAACCGGGATTTTATAACATCAGTACCGGTACTCAAAGAGTTCAAAAATCCCGGGATTTCCCGGTACTTTTGGTACCGGGAATTCCCGGGAGCATTCCCTAGCATGTTTGCCACCTACGTGGTACGAAAAAAAAACTCTCGACGAATTCACCTTAAACATTAAAAACTAAATCAAAATCGATTGATTCGTTCGGGAGCTATGATGCCAGACAGACATGTCAAGCGTCAAACCTATTATTATTATTTTAACACTCCGTCGTTTTTGCGTTGGTGGTTAAAAACAAGAAACCTCCTTCAAAACTATAATAAAACACAACTTTCTATGAAAATCGGTCAAGTGCGAGTCGGATTTCGACATTTCCATACAAAAAGGTCATGAGCGCCTGACGACATGTGATGGCAACGTAGACTAGATTTGTACTTTCAATATTTTGCGTATATTTTGGAAACTATAAGAGATAGAGCAAATAGACTTCAGATTTTGGTTGTCGGTGGCACAATTTTTTTGTTTTCGTATATATACACCATTTTTTGGACCTATGTGGGCAATATTATGGTCAATGCAGTTCTAAACAGTCTTAAGCGCCTCCTTTTTAGTAGGAACTTAAGTCATTTTGGCAAATGATTAAAATTTTTAACAATTTCTAAACAGAAATGAATTTCTTTCTACCTGTCCATGGCGCTCACAAAATTTCAAAACATTTAGTAAGTACTTGCAGCGGCAGTGAGTGAAAATCTCAATTTGAGTTTTTTCTCTTAAGTCCGACTTACGCTTGACTGTAGATTTCTAATAGGTTTTCCTGTAATCTACAGGTAGAGGGCTATCTCGTGTATTTTTTTGAAAATTTTACGCTAAGTAGTTTCGGAGATAAGGGGGGGGGGGGGGAATGGTAATTTTTTGCTTATTTTCTTAAATTACTTCTAAATTACCAAAATAAAAACTATAAAAAAAATATATTTGAGATGCTTATAAAATGCTCTTTCATTTGATATGTAACACAATATAGTTCTAATAACTTTGATTTTAAATTTTCAATTTTACCCCCCAAAAGTGCCCCCTATGATTAAATTTCGTTTAATTTCATTTAATTATATTACATGTCCGTCTTTGGGCCACAGGTTTACATACGTGTGCCAAATTTCAAGTAAATCGGTCTAGTAGTTTCAGAGAAATCGGCTGTGACAGAGGGACAGACAGACACGCGAGTGATCCTATAAGGGTTCCGTTTTTCCTCTTTGAGGTACGGAACCCTTTCCTCTTTGAGGTACGGAACCCTAAAAAGAAACCAGTCAAGTAAGTGAGTATGTAAGTACATAATTAATTAACCTCCTTGTAAAATAAATATGTACTAATAAAAATACTACCTAGTTTTAAATATATGACTTCGCTTAAAATCGAAAAAACCATAAAAAAGTTTCAATAAAACGTTGCCTATTTTTACAACCCTTAGGCCGATGGTCCACTATCATATGTTTATCATAGAAATATGATCATAAGCAACATGCCCAAAAAGGGAGGCATACAGAATTACAGACCTATGATCATATTTCTATGATAAACATATGATAGTGGACTATCGGCCGTAGGTAGACGCCAATATCGTGTTGCTTTCTCACTCTCGAAGGAGAAAATCGTAAAAACAATGCCCTTGGGGATGTTTTGAAATACGAAAAAAGGTTTCCAAGCTAAGTGGAAAAAATACTTTAATTGAGATAAGCGGTCTTCACCCCTGCCGGGGTTTGCCGCGGGCTTCGGCGTAACTCGCGTAGAACGCTTATAAGACGTCACTGCGACGCGGTACAGTCAAGTGTAAAAATATGGGTGCGTACAACTTATCAAAAATATGTCCCATAGCACTTTATGTCGGCGGAATAAGGTCTCGGTACATATTTTTGAGCGGATAAAATCGATACGTATTTTTAGGGTTCCGTAGTCAACTAGGAACCCTTATAGTTTCGCCATGTCTGTCTGTCCGTCCGTCCGTCCGTCCGTCCGTCCGCGGATAATCTCAGTAACCGTTTGCACTAGAAAGCTGAAATTTGGTACCAATATGTATATCAATCACGCCAACAAAGTGCAAAAATAAAAAATGGAAAAAAATGTTTTATTAGGGTACCCCCCCTACATGTAAAGTGGGGGCTGATATTTTTTTTCATTCCAACCCTAATGTGTGATACATTGTTGAATAGGTATTTAAAAATGAATAAGGGTTTACTTACATCGTTTTTAGGGTTCCGTACCTCAAAGAGGAAAAACGGAACCCTTATAGGATCACTCGCGTGTCTGTCTGTCCCTCTGTCACAGCCGATTTCTCCGAAACTACTAGACCGATTTACTTGAAATTTGGCACACGTATGTAAACAAGTGGCCCAAAGACGTACATGTAATATAATTAAATGAAATTAAACGAAATTTAATCATAGGGGCCACTTTTGGGGGGTAAATTGAAAATTAAAAATCAAAGTTATTAGAACTATATTGTGCTACATATCAAATGAAAGAGTATTTTATAAGCATTTCAAATATATTTTTTTTATAGTTTTTATTTTGGTAATTTAGAAGTAATTTAAGAAAATAAGCAAAAAATTACCATTCCCCCCCCCTTATCTCCGAAACTACTTAGCGTAAAATTTTCAAAAAAATACACGAGATAGCCCTCTACCTGTAGATTACAGGAAAACCTATTAGAAATCTACAGTCAAGCGTAAGTCGGACTTAAGAGAAAAAAACTCAAATTGAGATTTTTCACTCACTGCCGCTGCAAGTACTTACTAAATGTTTTGAAATTTTGTGAGCGCCATGGACAGGTAGAAAGAAATTCAATTCTGTTTAGAAATTGTTAAAAATTTTAAGCATTTGCCAAAATGACTTAAGTTCCTACTAAAAAAGAGGCGCTTACGACTGTTTAGAACTGCACTGACCATAATATTGCCCTAATAGGTCCAAAAATGGTGTATATATACGAAAACAAAAAAATTGTGCCACCGACAACTAAAATCTGAAGTCTATTTGCTCTATCTCTTATAGTTTCCAAAATATACGCAAAATCTTTAAAGTACAAATATAGTGTACGTTGCCATCACATGTCGTCAGGCGCTCATGACCTTTTTGTATGGAAATGTCGAAATCCGACTCGCACTTTACCGATTTTCATAGAAAGTTGTGTTTTATTATAGTTGTGAAGGAGGTTTCTTATTTTTAACCACCAACGCAAAAATATAATAATAATAATAGGTTTGACGCTTGACATGTCTGTCTGGCATCATAGCTCCCGAACGAATCAATCGATTTTGATTTAGTTTTTAATGTTTAAGGTGAATTCGTCGAGAGTTTTTTTTTGTACCACGTAGGTGGCAAACATGCATACGGTCCGCCTGATGGAAAGCGGTGACTGTTACATATGGACGCCTGCCACTCAAGGAGTGGCACATGTGCGTTGCCGACTCGACTCATTAGAAACTTGTACAAACCTGTACTTAGAAGGGGCCTGGGTGCCAACGACTCAAAGGACCGAAGGAAGGAGGGGGAAGGAAGGAAGGAGTACCGCACCCTCGTTGAGCTCTGGCTGCCTTACTCACCGGCAGGAACACAACAATGAGTAAAGTCTAGTGCTACTTGATTGCGGTCTTTTTTAAAGCGGAGGTATTAGACTCTGCTCTACCTTAGAGTATATTCAATTTAGTATTAGAGTTATCAGTCAAGAAATTTAAATGCAGCGCCATCTATTATTAGTTTCGACAACTTTTCATGTGACTTTCCATGCCTAAAGGTTCGCACAAGTCTCAAGTCGCGTAAATTACTTAGTAAATTTTGCCGAGAGACGGCGCTAAATACAATAATACTCATTAGAGTACCTATACTTCTAGTCAAAGACATATATAACTCCGTATAGACAGATAAAGTCTAAGAATAAAACGTACTTACCTCAGTACCACACAGAAGATGGGCTCAGCTCACAGACCAATACAACAAGACGGCCCTTACAGGGCGACTCGCGGTCACCAAGCATACGACAAATCAGGTTTATAAAAATTTGAACGCGTGCGACACCGATCAGTAGCGCCCAAGTATACGACCCCGACCCGCTAACAGTGTCCGTGTCCGCTCGGGAAAAAATCTTAAATAATCAAATTTGGTTGCAAACAATGGTCTCTTACAGCATAAAGTGGTGTGGCAAGTCTTCTAACACTTCTACATATAAAAAAGATGGAATAACATTCCACAGTTAAGTCAAATTAATTATTTTGTTGAATATTGTTTATTATCCGCGGAGTTCATTTATACTGGTCAATATGGTTGTGCTGAGCGGCGCCGAGGCGCGTCCATCCCTTTTTGCCGAGTTAACAATGTGATATGCTATCCCTTTCACGTAAACGACTAGGCATGGGGCCATGTTAGTTTATGTCTGTTGCGGGAACGTCGTACTGCCGTTCGTACCATGTGCTACCATTTTATGAAATATAAAAGAAAGCAGATTTGTAATAGTGAATAATTATCTAGAATCTGTAGAGTCTGTAGTGGTATTTAATTCATTGATTAGTTTAGAATATTTAGTTGGTAATTTAACTTAGTAAACGTAAGTAAAAATGCACAGTTTAGTTATTAGTTACTAGAATGATTTTTATTGAGATGCTATCACAATCATCATCCTCCTTGCGTTATCCCGGCATCGGCATTCGCCACGGCTCATGGGAGCCTGGGGTCCGCTTTGGAAACTACTACCAAGATTTGGCGTAGGCACTAGTTTTATGAAAGCGACTGCCATCTGACCTTCCAACCCGAAGGGTAACTAGGCCTTATTATAATTTAATTATAATATTATAATTTGTTGCAAAACAAATTCACCACAGTACTGGTACCGGTACCATTGTCTATAATAGACATGTCCCATTCCCATCCCTACTGCTAATCATAAAGGCGCGCCATTATTTGAAACGACCAATGGCAGCACTGTGCGCGCCCGCCTCACCCCGCAAGGATTGGTGATTTGCGTCTCGAACAATATCGCTTGCATTTGGCTTCTAGTGGGGTGTTCTGTGGCTCAGCTAGATGGCGCTAATATTAATATTAACACGCTTTTATTAGGTCGTCGTGTATGTAACTAACTATGTAATGGAATCTACGCCTCTACGGAGGCTAATTTAACCATCTTCCAAGGATCGTAGCGTAATGATAATTGGCAGCTGTATGTAGTTCTGATGACCAGTACAATAATATGGTACTGTTGAACTGATCTGATGATGGAGCCGGAAGATATGAACTGGAACTACATGATGGAACATCGTATCATAGCTGTTTTTGGGTTTCTTAGAAAAGTCTTGTAATGAACTTTGACTACGATTAGGTTTCAAGGTCTGATGATGGAGCCGGAAGATATGAACTGGAACTACATGATAGAACATCGTATCATAGTAGTTTTTGGGTTTCTTAGAAATGTCTTGTAATGAACTTTGACTACGATTAGGTTTCAAGGTCTGATGATGGAGCCGGAAGATATGAACTGGAACTACTAAAAAGATCAACGTAGTATTTAAAATAAGTTGGGATAGGGTTTACTTGAGACCCGTAAGAGCAAATAAAGGCGGGCTCAGGGGCGATCGAAGCCCCCCACAAAAAATACAGATCAACGTAGTATTTAAAATAAGTTGGGTTAAGGTTTTCTTGTGACCCTCCAGAGGAAATAAAGGAGGGGCTCGGGGGGCGAAGCCCCCCGCAAAAAAGAAAGATCAACGTAGTATTTAAAATAAGTTGGGATAGGGTTTTCTTGTGACCCTTAAGAGCAAGTAAAGAGGGGCTCGGGGGGCGAAGCCCCCCACAAAAAAAAGATCAACATAGTATTTAAAATAAGTTGGGATAGGGTTTTCTTGAAACCCTTAAGAGGAAATAAAGGGGGGCTCGGGGGGCGAAGCCCTCCGCATAAAATAAACATCAACGTAGTATTTAAAGTAAGTTGGGATAGGGTTTTCTTGTGACCCTGAAGAGCATGAATAAGGGGGGCTCGGGGGCGAAGCCCCCCGCATAAAAGAAAGATCAACGTAGTATTTAAAATAAGTTGGGAAAGGGTTTTCTTGAGACCCTTAAGAGCATATAAAGGAGGGCTCGGGGGGCGAAGCCCCCCGCATAAAAGAAAAATCAACATAGTAGAGAATGCCTTAAAGCATAAGTCCGCCTTTTGTACTGCAAGATTTTCTTTTATCACTGCTTCCAGTAGTTCCACAGGTGGTAAATGATCTTTATTACTAGATTCACCTACTTTTATCAATTTTAAAGCACTAGTGGATAAAATGCGTTTTTACCCGCTGGTATTAAAGGACAAAACATGTGTTTCCGAGCTAGTGAGGGAAAAATTCAATGTTGGCTGCTCGCGTGCGGTCCGTTTGTTAATGTAGGTAAGAATTTAGAATGGCGTCATTTTGTGAACATCAGAGGAGTGAGCCTTCTGTACTTGTACTATTATATACATATATAAATACATATATTCTGTGACAAAACTAACAACATGTGTTCCAAGTACAACATTCAAAATGCCGGAAAGTTAGTAGGTATCGACCGTAAATTGGCGAAATCCAATTTACGGTCAAATTAACACATGTGATGGACCCTGCCGTCTATAATAAATTGCCGCAATATGTGGTTGAAGCGCCTAGTGTGTCGAACTTTAAGTACCTATCGCTTAAAAAATTGGCTGGTCGAGCACCCGTTCTACACTAATGACAATTTTTTTATTACCTAATTAGAAAAATATTTTTGTGCATTTTTTATGTGAATATTGCCTAACTTTTTGTAATTTCAATCTTCTGTCTATTTATTCTCTAAGTATTATTGTTGTACGAATATTATTTTTTTAAATCAAATCTTGACGTGTAAAATGGCGTTGAATGAATAAATGAATATGAGTATGAGTAGTATGATTATTTTAACCATTGAAAGTTTGTACACGCTCTTGGCCACACTTGACTGTACCGGTACCGATCTATAGTCTGTATCTTTAGGTATTTAACGATATATAAACAAAATATACCCTCAAGTTAAAAGAATACTCAAACAAGTTGAGGGTAAATGAAAAGATTACACGACCAAATAAGGTCTTGTATTGTATAACAAATATATTTGTTGGTTGGTTAACCAACAAAGATGTAACTACCCGAAAATGTACAAATTAGGTATTTGTTTACGTTTTTTTTCTATTTCTATTTTCTATATTATATAAAGCTGTAACCCGACTGATTAATTGTCATGATTGTTTGTTCTCCTAGAAGGAGACGAGATAGATCAAATTAAGTGTTTGATACCGTCGTATATTAGCGGTTGGTCCTGTGACCATGACCCTGGGAAAAATCTGACATTTGGTCTACCCGTTCTGGGTCAAGAACAATATCAGCTGTTAATTTATAACAGCTAGGCCAAACGATAAGTAGAGGAGAGGACCCTGGGCAGTGGGCAAGGGGCAGTATCTGACGCCGCCATTTTTTTCAAAATGGCCGACTTCTTTGGTCATTTCAAATTTTGGACAAAAAAATCTCCAAGAGAAAAGGCGAATAAACAATGCTACAAATGCCAAAAAATTAACCACTTTTTGTATGGCACCTTTTAAACAGTAAATGGTAGATAGGGGGTGCTCGACCAAATGTCATAGAGGGCTTTGAGTAGAAAAAAGTTGCATCAAAAAAATTCTAAAAACTAACTAACTAATATGGCTCTGCGATCCAAAGAGAATCCTGGCCTCCAAAATGAGAGCACGCCACTAATCCCGATCCTGCGCAGCTTCCTGCCAATTATCGGCTAGTAGCTGACACAGATCTGCGTCTTCCCAGCGGTATCTGGGTCGACCCGTCGGGCGGCCACCAGTTGGTCTTCCCAGATACGCCCTTTTAGCAGCCCGATCCTCTCCCATTCTTAGTAGGTGGCCGAACCAGCGAAGTCTGTGGGATTTTGTTACGCCGATGATATTTGCTTCGCCCACCAACTCCTCTATGGCGTTCCTTCTTATCCACTCCACGTGCTGTCTCTCTTGACAGGTCCCAGGATTTTGCGATAGATCTTTCTTTCCGCTACCAGGCTTTCCTCTTTTTGTGTTAGTGTCCAAGCTTCACAGCCATACATTAGGCTTGGTCGGATGACGGTGTTATATACCCTTAGCTTAGTATTTCTGCCGAGAAGCCTAGACACCAACACTTTATGGAGGGCTGCACTGCACCGCAGCGCATTCTGTATGCGAATAATGATTTCCTCCTCCCTGGGTGGCTAGCCGAATGGCACAATCGCTCACGAAACGCTCACGAAACGAAGCGCTAGTAGATATCTATCTCTATCGCGCTTGCGTATTGGCGCGACAGAGCCAGCGGCGTATCGCTTTCGTTTGGCGTCGGAGAAATGCCATTCGGCTACGGGGCCTGGTGTTTGTATCGGTGATGGTACATCCAAGGTACCGGAATTAGTCAGCTCCACGGTAGACGGTACCCCCAACATGAAGGCTTGCGCGCTTAACTTGTGTATTTTTATAGCGCTTCATGTGGAGGTATTCGGTTTTGGCGTGGTTAATCCTGAGACCTATCCGAGAGGCCTCTCGCTCCAGGACACTGCTACTTCTCCGTGGTTTTCCCTAATAAAGCAAGGTCACCAGCGTACCCTATCACCTTGTGCCTACCGCTCAGCTTCAGCCCTATGCCCAACGATAACACTTTTCGGACCACACGTTCAAGGGCTAAGTTGAAGAGCACAGGTGATAAGGCATCTCCCTACTTTAGACCGGTCATCACTTTAAATTCTTCTGTCAGCTCTCCGCCCACCCTGACACGCATCCTACTCTCTTTTGTTGCTGTAGTGATCATGACAACCAGTTTTTTTAGGATGTTAAAATTGTCGAGAATGGAATAAAGAGCGTCCCTGTCTATACTATCATAGGCCTTTGTGAAGTCCACAAACAGAGAGTGAACGCTCTGTGCATACTCCCACTTCTTCTCCATAATTTAATTTAAAATGATAAAAAAAATGTAATTTGTAATTTTCTCTTCTCAGTCGTTCCCTCATGGCTGAGGATCGTGACCAACAGTGATTTCTCTCCACTTGTAATTTTAAGATAGGTTTTAATACTCATTTATATTTTTTCTTGCTGTGCATACATGTTTTGGACGGCATTCTTATTTTAAACCTGTAACTTATAGCCAGAGATCGGAAAAATTTGCGTCATTGCTCGCAATAATGTGGACACTGGACATGTCTTCAAAATTAATCAAATAATTAATCATTTAATTAATTTTTTACTTGACATATAATTTGATTCCTAGTCAACAAATACAATTTTTTCCAAATTTTCAGCAGTCAGTTTATTTTTTTTACATCAAAAACATACTTAAGTGCTGAAAAACTCCGCTCGCAATCCACTGATGTTAAGACGATACGGTAGGGGTCAATTCTCCATACAAACGCTCTCGACTATTTCCTCCCTGGTTTTTGAAGATAGAGCAATGATTTTTTCAACACAGATTGTTATTATTTTTATCTGTGTCGGACGGTTTTGATTTTTTTGATTTTCTGCTTTTTAAAGACTCTAGAGCCAATCAAAAATTTCCAAAAACGGCCTTTTTCATTGTTGCGCAAAAAAAGGTGTGATACTCAAGATTGGTAACAATTAACCAAAAAAGCTAAACGGTCCGACATAGATTATTTCATTGTTATTCAGATTCTCAAATTTCGCTCGATTGATTAAGTTTTGAAGGAGGAAAGAGTCGAGAGCGGAATCTCGATTTTAAAGATTTTTTTTAAATATGTTTTGACTGAGTTGTTCTTAATAGACATTTTTTTTTCGATAAATCTAGTTAATAACACTTGTATATTTAACTAAAATTCCCAAGTTGAATGGGGGCTCCTTTCCATTTTAGCATTTTCGCTACCGTATCCTCTTAATGGGGCAAACTGAAGTAGTTTTATAGGAATATTATTATTCCAGTAGGTATAATTCAGAGTTATTTTCTGTTCTAAGTTGTGGGCGATAACCTCAAAATCGGGATTTAGTATCTGCATAGTTCTTTGAATTTACATCAATATAAATAGTATAGGTAAATACGCATACGTACCATTTTCACGTCGTATTATATTAAATTCAATTTTCGCCATTAATTCGTTTTTAAACTGGCGATATTAGGTAGGTACTCATCAGTAAAGAAAATACCATTATTTAATTTTGCTGCCGTTTAGGTAAGGTACGTAACGTACGTAATTTAGGTACGGCAAATACGACTGTAATTTGAATACTATCAATGTCAATATACACCGTGTTTCACTTAACACTAAAAACCTGAAAACACTTTGTTCAGAATCGAGAGTAGAATCGATTGAGCTATATCTTGATGGGGGTAATATTTTTATTTAAATTAGTATTATTAGTTATTTTTTACGTGCCCATTCTATTGTACTCGTAATACAACATTGTGTATATCGCATTGCTAGAGGTTGTTTACCTTTTTTCAGTATTTAGGGGTATTAATACTGGCCGGTTACTTGGACGATTATTTTTTCCGCTACTAGTTTGACGTTGTTTGTCAGTTTAATCTTAATGTTTATCATAAGTCATAACAAATTGAACTCGTACCTAATTACAACCTTGTCATTTTGAATATTGAGTTTATTTGCTTACTGCGATTACCTGTCCAATTTGAAGTTTACTGTGACAAAGCTTTAAAGTGTTTTACAGTGACATCTTAGCTGTCTATTGGTAAACCTTATGTCGTTGCAGTAACGTCCACAAATAAATAGTCTTATGGTTTATGATGGTAGTTAGCAATTATTTTATTGAGTGTAGAGCTAAAAGTCAAGTAGAGCTGTACAGAAAATTAAAAATTCAATTTAAAAAAAAGTAACGATCAGATTAAAAGATGAATACTCTAGATGAGTTTAAAAAAATAAAAATCAGTTGGGGTGTCTGAGGTTTTGAGTGATACCGGAAACACCGTGTATATATATTAAGAAAAAGTGAATCCACGGAGGTTTTATATCTAGAGAACTAGACGAACTAGTTTAATAAATCTACACTTTAACAAACTTTTGTATTTATTGACTAGGAATCAAATTATATGTCAAGTAAGAAATTAATTAAATGATTAATTATTTGATTAATTTTGGAGACATGTCCACATTATTGCGAGCAATGACGCAAATTTTTCCGATCTCTGCTTATTTGCGGATTTTTTCAGAATACGGTTCCAGCCTCTTGAGCAACACGTTGGACCAGACCTTGTACGCTGTACTGAGTAACGCGATTCCTCTATAGTTTGAGCACTTCTTTTTCGAGCCTTTTTTATGGACTGGACAAATGACGCCAACGTTACATTCCTGTGGTTGTTCTTTTAGTTCCCATATTTTCAGCAATAGTTCGTAAATCTTAGAGTGGACACAGTTATATAGTATAGAATAGAATAAAATCATTTATTGCATGTCACAAACCAGGTATAAAGGTGTTACATATATTATAATGTGTGGTTAGTTTTGTGTGACGTCCTGTAAGGACACAACAAATCTAAATACTTACATCTAACTTAAATATAAATGTTTAACAATATATTTATATCTTAACAATAGTAGGAACTTGATACATTACTTACTCATATGTCTCGTTGAAGTAATCTTTAATACTTAACACTTATCAAAAAGGAAAAGTTTTAACTTAAGTATCTTTAAAGGACGAGGTTTTTTAAGTTTTTTAGAGAATTCGGAAGGTGATTATAAATTTGTATGCACACAAAATGAGGACTAGATGTAACAAGCTTTAATGACGAGAAAGGCAATTCTAGTTTGTTTAGGTTGCGATTGTTTCTTCTATTATTAATAAGTGGGGCATTTCTCAGGAGGCGCGTTTTTACGTGTCCGGGGCAAAAAACGTCAGAACGGACTGTTCTAAAAATCTGAATTAATTCAGGCATAATCTCTAGCCTCTGTTCTACTTGGTACACTACAAAATTATTTATTTATTATTTGTATAATATAAGTAATAAAATATTAAACGCGAAAAATGACCTTCGGTGAGCGTGTCCCGCACCCAGAATTTGCAAAACAAAAAATCATAACTCAAGATGGAGTTGTTGATCGCAGTTGATATAGATATTCACGTATAAGGTGTTAGTTAACCTACAATATTTTCTATATAAAAATAATATGTTAGCTAAATTCATCGAGTAAAGACAAATTTACGATGTGTCCCGGGCTAATGACTGATTTCGGTGTAATTTGTTAAACACGACAGTACTCTTACAAATTAGTAGATCAGGGACATAGTGGCACAAATATAGTATGTTTTAGCTATGTTTTAACCATTCAGTGTAGAGGAGATGCAGTAGCGTTTCATAAAGGGGACTTTTTAAAGGTTTCTCAGTCATTCGGTGGGTTTGGTCCCATGTTTTTTAAGATTCGGTGGTTCAATTTACTCTCACAGTTTTAGTGCATTTGTCGTTATGTAAGGTACTAATAAATCCTTGTAAGGATGTTATTTCGTCATTATGACATCTCCTCTGTATTGCATGCTATCTCAGTTATCTCCAAAAAAGCGATAAAATTTGATATCAGTGGTGTTGATTTCCGTGGTTTCGGTGGATTTTTTGACCACCGATATCAAAAAAAGTGACCACCGACTTCGATTGCCGCGTTGTAAATTGGGTTTTGTTTATTATTTTCTAACATTTCATACTTAAATAGTAGGATATACTTTGTAAAAACATAAAACTCTGTTTGTAAGCAAATTAAGCCATAGTATGGGTACAAAATTCACTACTCGATAATGACTAGTATATTACCATGTTAAATTTAGTAAAATTGCGCGATTATGAGCCTTTTTACATGACCTGTCATCAAATTAAAATGAAAAATATCAATAAATTGAATAATAAATTATATATAAAGTTAAAATGTGGAATAATATGTACAAAAATGAATTCGGTGGTGCAAATTGATTACAGTACCCATACATAATTTCGGTGGTTTTAAAATGTCAGATTTCTTACAAACTATAAGGTTCTAATGGAGGCCTCCACCACCAATATTTTTTATATTTAGGCTAGATTTTAGTAAATAAACTGATATATCAAAAAAGTAGTAAATAAAAATCAGCACCGAAATCAGGCACCGAACGTCATCTTTGAGAATCGCCCGGTGAATAAAGATCGAAATGCTTTCTGACAAATTTTCTGGTTTCAAAGATGTGCATCGAGGCAAGAGTGAGTATTTGGTGTTTAATGAAATATGGTTTTGCAGGATTCGAGTTGGTCTATATTTACTGGTATTCTGATGCATTTCTTTTGTAAAAGAAAAATGCTTTCAATTTTACAACTATTTCCCCACAATACGAGACCGTAGGATAACCTAGAGTAGGCATATGCGCATTGCGCAGTATGCAGTAAGGGCAGTTTCTAAGTCCGTAGCTCGTTTCAGATGATGAAGTGCATAAATAAAAGAAGACAACTGTTTCGATAGTTTCTGAATGTGAGATTTCCAGGTCATATTGCTGTCTAAGTCTAATTATAATAAAGTAGCTGTATTTACACTATCTGTATGTTTTGATAATTTATATTTAACGGCAAAGCAGTTTTTTGACTAGGATTGAATTGAATTGCTTTTGTTTTGTTTAAATTTAGTTGAAGATTATGTGCATGTAACCAATTTGTAATTGAATTTAATACTGACCCTAATTTTGTTGTGCAATCATGACTATCACTACACGGTATTATTCGTCGGCAAACAGTGGTGAGACAGTTTGTTGGCAATTCAATTCAATTTAAGAGCGGGGCTCTTGTCGGTGCAGCTTGATGAAGTTGTCTCCACTTTGGTCGATCCGAAGCCAGCCTTTTAGTGTCCTGGTACGACACGGCCCTTACATGTTCCTTTACTTGGCTCATATAACTCTTTCTTGGCCTTCCCCTTCCTCTCCTTCCATTTAATTTCCCTTCTATTATGTTTGTGATGAAATGGTCGTGTCGTAGCAGGTGGCCTATCATCTTTCCTCTCCTATCTTTAATAATATTCAATAAGGTCCTCTTTTCCTTCACTCTATTTAGGACTGCTTCATTGGTTACTCTTTCTGTCCATTTGATCCCTTCCATCCTTCGCCAACACCACATCTCAAAGGCTTGCAGGTATTCTTCATCTCTCTTTCTTAGCGTCCATGTTTGTTGGCGTAGCGCTCAATTAAACTTTAAACTACATTAGATTAGGTACTTTGCACTAAGATTAAGATAAAAACATTGAAGTATATAGCAATTGTCAGTCTACGATAGCAAACATTTTTTTATGAAGGTAGATAAATTATTAAGTGAACAACATGGGGCTTAAAACCTATTATAGTTGGTAGATTTATACTACAGAAATAAACTCGACTGACCATTCGTGAATGCTATCGTATTTCAATAAGGTTCACGAATGATCAGCAGCCTTTTCAAGGTTTTTCAGTAACAGCCGCTTAAATTTGTTTTTTGCTGCCTATACCTAGTTTTGGTGAATCGAGTAAAAGTGGATAATCATTATAAATTTTAGGAATTAAATAAGAATATTTTTGTTCTTCGTCCATAGTAATTCTTTGCCGTTGGTTGAAACAGTTTGATTATTTTACTAGACCTAGTGACACATTTAATTACTTACCCTGATTTTTTATGACAATCTGAGTAATAACACTAATAACTGTGTATGTAAAACATTCAAATATACAACTTTACAGTGCACAGGGAGAATTTAAATTTGAACGGTAGAGTTTTTTTTTTGCAAATTTTCAAATTGGTCCGATCGCGGTGAGATTTGGCCTACAGATGGACAGGAGCCCATAACATATAGATGTACATAAAGAAAATTTTGAAAAATTTAAATGGTGGCCTTTGAGGGCGAATTGTATGTATTTCAGGTTTTTAGAGATGTACCGACTAGTCGGGAAAGCTGACTATCCGGCCACATTTGTAGTCGGCGATTAGTGGCGACTAGTTGACAAAAAAGGCCAATTAGTCGGCACTATACAGCGTGTTAACGTAATATAGGCGACAAATTGAACCAGGCATACAATTAATTGAGAAGTGATTTTGAGTTACTCTTAAGTTTAACCCCATGATTAATTTTTTAAAATATTCTCAGCGGCAATGTACTGTAAACATGGTTGCGATGACAGGCAATGACAACTGTCAACGAGCGTTTAATGCTAGTCTGCTTGCATTTCATTGCGGGCCGATTTATTTTGTATGGATATTTTTTATTCCAATTTTAAGTAAAAATTATTTAATTTCATTTCTTATGTCCTATACTCACCACCGTTATGAGATTCGCCAGTATTAGGTATACACCCTGTATACGTGACAGAAAAATAGTATAAAAAAAATAACAGCTGATATTGTTGTATTATGAACCTATTTGTTATGCCTTTCTTAGTCAAAAGAAGAAATATCTGTGATCATCACAGAAATAGAGGTAAATGTCCTACCTAGGACTAAATAATAGTTTCATGGGCAGGATTAGGTTGTTAAAAATGGAAATTGTATGTCAATATCAATATTCTCATAGACCTTTGACGTGTAAAAAATGAAAGCGCGAACAATGGACCAAAAATGTAGTTCAAAAATTCTGGTGAATTTAGTTTAAAATTATGGTCTTGCAGACTAATCGGAGTAATCGGCCACCCAAGTGCCGACTAGTCGGTAGTCGGCCTAGTCGCCCAAAGCAATAGTAGAAGATATATAAACTTATATGGTGTTAAAACTAATATTTTATAGTTATTTGAGGTGCATAGAATGGTAGTTACAAAAAAATTAAATGACCTACTTTGAAAAAAAAAAGAATTTATCTTCGGCCCGAGTCCGAGCGCGCTAAAATTTGGCATGTGGAGAAAACGGCGCCCAAACATAAGTATGCAAAAAACTTTTTTGGAAAAGTCAAAAACGGCGGCGAGACTGGGCAAAGTCAAATTTCCCCACCTGCCTACGGGTGCGGGCACGTTGCGAAGACCGAAACCCATCTCACAAGAGTCGTGCTGTCCAAGTGTCTTAATCCTAGCGAAGACCGAAGGACGAGCTCCGCGTAAAGACGAAGGCCCGGAGCATTCGTGAGAGGGGTTGGCACGTGAGCCCAAAGGCCGCAAGGGTTGCAGGCAGTGAAGTAAAACGGTGGACCAGAGGCCGAAGGCCGCGGGCCCGACGTGAGCTTCTCAAATCTAGAGCTCTTCCTAACGATCGATACCCCACTTGGTCTAATATCTTGACATTAAAATTTTGCGGCCTTTTCGTATTTAATTTTGTATTTATGAAACATTTTCTATAATGAATATTAACAATGTTCTTAACTATTCTAAATTTCATGTCAAGAGTTCTAGATATAGACAGTTCTAGATAATCTAGATATAGGTAGTTCTTGAGATATTTAGGAATGTGACAGATAACAAAGATAGACGGACAAAGTCGCATAAGGGTTCCTTTTGTACCTTTTTGGTACGGAACCTTAAAAACAAACCAAACGAACCAGACAAGAGTGAGTCGGACTCGCCGGCCGAGGGTTTCGTAAAAATTAAATGTACCTAACTATCTATTTTGAATATTGTTTTTTTCTGTTTATAGAGTTCAGATTATTTTTCTGTTGTCCATCCGTTATTGCCTGTGAATCTATCAATAATGTAGGGAACACATGAGGATATATAACTTTATGGTATCAACGATTTTGATAAATAATCTTCAACAGAGGTTTAAATTGGGCTGGGAATATGTATATATCGAAAACGTTTTTTTTTTACGAGTGACCATGGAACTAACATCAAAATCCACGCGTGTAGGAAGTGTCCCCAAACTACTAAAACATATTTGCTTATTAAGAAGGTTAGGTATTAAATAAAATTAAATGTCATTGTATGTTCTGCACTCATCTCATATTTGCATTATGAATAATTTTTATTTATATCCTAACCTAAAGACCGTCATTAGTCGGAAGCAAGCTATAAATGTATTCTTCAAGCTCACCATTCATGAACAACATCTTTGCAGACGTACCAAAGAGA
This sequence comes from Leguminivora glycinivorella, assembly GCF_023078275.1. NCBI lineage: Eukaryota > Metazoa > Arthropoda > Insecta > Lepidoptera > Tortricidae > Leguminivora > Leguminivora glycinivorella. The sequence continues at coordinate 28,615,560 of NC_062971.1, forward strand.
TCGTGCGCTCTGTGGAACGTGGTGTGCGCGAGGTGGTGCAGCTGCAGCGGCGGGATGGCGGGCGGCGGGCGCGGCGCCAGGATGCTGTCGATGGTGAAGAGCGGCGCCGGCGGGCGCTCCGGCAGCGCGCCGCCGAGCAGCAGCGCCGTGCTCAGCAGCGCGGGCGCCTCGCGCGGCCAGCCGCCGCCCGCGCTGCCGCCGCAGCCACCGCCCATCTCGCGCTCGCGCGCGCTGCCCGTCGCCACTGTCGCGACCTTCACCGCTGCAACGACACGAACACACTCCACCCGGTCTCACTCCCGATCTCACCTTCACACCACATCACAGTCTACTGCTTCTCAACATGTTCATCAACAAATCACAACTTTCATTAATAATAATATTTTCCACTAAAGCACCGATCTATTAATAGTTCGATCATTGGTATTCGAATCGAATTTACGAAAAGGGTTGACTTGGTTTATCACGTTCACTAAGTAGGTTATTTTTTAGAAGATGATAGGAGGCACGGGGCGAGATGCGATTGTGAGTAAATCGTTTTAGTAAGTTGTCGCGGCGGCGGCGGCGTGGAGCCGGGAGTGGGTGCTCGCGGGGCGGACCCGGGGCGTGGCCGGGCTCCGCCCTGCCCCGGCTTAATGGATGTGACAATACGACGCTCCCGAAACGTTATTTCAAATAACAACATTCATTCTATAACTCTGCTTATACGTAACTTACAAGTATGCGTTATTAAACCTGTAATCAGCTTATTGTTTCACTATAAGAATAGATTTAAAATTTTTGTATAGGTGCATACACAAATAAATATTTATAAAAGTGCCTAAGTACGAACTTTTTTTTCTGTCCGTATTTCAATGAGTTACAAAATTAAATACTTAATACATTAAGAGGGCTTTCATGTGAAAAATAGTGAAATCGCAACCGAGCGCTTAATCATACCGTATGTGGTATCAAATTAAAGAGCTTTCCGAGTAGTTTACAAATATATAACATATTATATGACTATTTCTACTTGGTCTAACAAAATATGAGAAAATATCCAGAAGTGGCAATAATTGTGACGGGGAAGGCTCGTTTTCAAAAAATTGCCAAAAATATATAATAGAAATTTATAATCACTAAGGCATAAAATCAATTTAAGAAAACGTTGCAGATTAATTTTTTATGAAAATAACTCCGATGTGATGTAGATTTTCAAAGAAATTGTCACTTAATTTTAGGTAATTTCTGAAAAAAATTGAATTCGTCTTAGCCTTGTTTACTCTTTTTAAAAACCTTATAATGAAAATGTAGTCTAAGAAGTTTGTAGTACAGGATACATGTATTATAAATTTACCAGCTTCAGTATTCCAAATTGTCCAAATTTTACAAATAAGATCGACTAATCCAGCTCTATACGCGGGTTTTCCTAAACGTGCATCAGAAAAAAATTCGTAATTAATTTAGTGAGTAAGTTTTCTAAAATCCAGTCTTATAAGTATCAAGATAATAAGATGCTCTAATTGAAACTTGAATTAAATATATCTATTAGATAACGGAAAGTGTAGTACTTCACCGACTAAAACTATCAATTTTACATCATTTTGACGTTTTTCTCGAAAGCAGCCTTAATCAGATTTGTTATAATTATTTACTCAACGAATATTTAAAAGAGTGAAGAAAAATCGCTAACCCGCTGAAACCAAAAGGATTTTTGGTTTGCAGCATATCAAATGCAGCCTACGGAAGCTGGCACCATGCAAACTTGGCTGTACCAGCACAGAGCGTTCTCGGCCCAAAACCACAAGTATGGCACCCTCGGTAGTCATAACACTAGTCACAGCTAATACCGTGTGACGTGTGAGGACCTATTATAACCTACGCCTTGTCGACTCTATATGGAAAGATATAGAGCTAGCAAAAATTGAATTTCCTGAAATATCTACCTACTGAAATGAAAACTGCCGCGGGTGTTCTATCAGATTAGTATGTATGTACAAAATCTACACATAATTTCTGTTCCTAAATATCTGCCTGAAGCTACTACCTACCTAATATCCGACTCGAACTCTGCACCTTCTGTACCGCCCACATTCTTAAATACAAGATATGCGTCGTAAGATGTCTTTTAGCAGACGTCAGAGGGATTAGCAGGCGGTTGCTAACAGCGATCAAATTGGAACTGTAAGCTGCGCCCGCGGCTCGCGACGCGGGCCTTTTGCAGCTTACAGCTCCAACAATACTTAAGCCCGCCTAGTTACGCGCGAACACAGAGAAATAAAAGACGGATCGGTGACAAAAAACAGATCTTTTTGTGGGTTTTTCATTAGATTGTGAAGATATGTCGGATTTGAGAGTTGCGTATGTGTTTATTTATGTTACAATAAAACACCGTTTGTATTATCCACAACACGAAGACATATGTATACGTACCTAGTATCTCCTTATACCTTGTCAAAGTTGTCCTATACTTTGTGAAAGTTGATAAAAAAGTAAAGAAGGATATGATAGATAGGTAGCATGTATCATTTCAGATATTCTATACATTACCTACCTAAATGTTTCTTATGTATGCGTTTCTATTTATATGTTATTTAGGCTAGAAAAATAAGTAGACAGAGATTTAACGTACCCAATAGATAACATAACGGACTCTAAATTAATTTTTATTAAGCAGAAACGTCTGCTAACGATTCTAAACATTTTTATATTAAAGGAAAAAATTGAAAAATTTACGCTTCCGGCGGGACTTGAACCCGCACCATTTTTGCAATCCGTGCAATGCTCTTACCAATTGAGCTACGGAAGCCACGCCGGACTTCGCAAATCTTTCCATGCCTTTCCTTTTGTACACACGTCTTGGGGTGACGTCTAGCGCCATCTACCGACAGACTATTACATCTTGTAACGGCACTGGAGTCTCAAGTTATATTGAGAATTCACCAGTAACAATGTGCTAACCCATACTAAATTAATTTTTATTAAGCAGAAACGTCTGCTAACGATTCTAAACACCCGCACCATTTTTGCAATCCGTGCAATGCTCTTACCAATTGAGCTACGGAAGCCACGCCGGACTTCGCAAATCTTTCCATGCCTTGATTGGTAAGAACATTGCACGGATTGCAAAAATGGTGCGGGTTCAAGTCCCGCCGGAAGCGTAAATTTTTCCATTTTTTCCTTTAATATAAAAATAACGGACTCTTATCTGATCTTAAATAATTAAGTACTAAATACCTGTAAGTAGATAGATAATTTTGTGAAAACATCCTATTGGTATTATAATGTAAGTCATATACAACCTAAACAAATTATGGAAATACAAAAGATTAGCATAATACTACAGTCAACTAAGTACACAGACTATACAGTATACTAGTGCGATAAACTTTAAAATAGGTAAATAATAATCGTCAAAATATCAAATCGCCAATTAAAACTTAACGAAAGACTAAAAAAGGTTGCGTACAACTTTATTAGTCTTTAATTTATTTTAATTGCGTAAAAAAAGTAAAACCAGTAAGCTTAGAGGGGACTTTCACGAACTAATTAATAATTTACGTTAATGTTACTTTGAAAAAAGTTATAGGTAACTGAAGTTAATTAGGTAATAAACTGATCGAATCAATTGGAGAAGAGGTCGTCAATTTTTAACCCGCGTACGTTCAGAGTTTACGGTCTTTAAATCGCTTATATTGAGTTTTGAACGTTCAACCCAGGATAATATGTAATCTACCTGTTAAGTATATAAATTGATGTAAGTAGAATGCGAAATCAGGTAATTCTGGGGTAGAGTTGTCATTGAATACCTAATACTTATACCACTTTAAGTTTTCGCGCTTAGTACACATATTCAAAGTCACACACCGGTCGAACGCGATTAATTAACATTATTTTACCAACGTTTCGGCCAGGTTGCTCTGGCCGTGGCCATTGAATACCTATCAAAAATAAGAATTATATTAGGTTAGACAGTCGATTGTCCGCGCGTCCGCGACTCGCTCCGCAAAGGGCTACCGTTCTCATCACATACCTACAGAGATAATGCTGTAGAATAACCAGTATTTCTGAGACCTCGAGATCTGTTACATCAATGTTTCATGGGAGATCTGAATAATATTGGACCGTCGGCAGCGAACGCTCGGAGCAAACGAAATACAGAACAACTCGCCGGGGCGGCGCAACTCTGCAAATATTGACAAAGGTGGGAGCCCGAAACCCAAGCGCAGCCCTGTTTGCCAGTAATTGATGTAATTAGTCGTGTCGGCCAGCTGCGATGCAATGTTTGGACAGTTAATATGATACTTTAGAGCGCCGGAAACATCTCCACGGTGTCGCGTTCCGGCAAATATTGGCCGCACTCGACGATGCGTGACACTAGGCCAGATTACTCGGTACTGACACAGCCTTTAATGCCTTTTTCAAGCTTACCTACCTGTTGTCCCTACTTTATGCAATCTAACTGCCCATCTGACGACCGGTCTGGCCTAGCGCGTAGTGACCCTGCCGCGGTCCTGGGTTTGAACCCCGGTAAGGGCAAGTATTTGTGTGATGAGCACATATTTGTTCCTGGTTCCCGAGTCATGGATGTTTTCTATATTATATATAATCGTTGTCTGAGTACCTGCAACACAAGCCTTCTTGAGCTTACCCTGGGACTCATTCAGTCGTGTAAGATGTCCTATAATATTTATTTAGTTATTTATTTATTAGCAAGTATCTTTCACCAGAACCCCAAAAGCGGCGGCAGCACAGATATTTGTTCCTGAGTCATGCATGTTTTCATGTACTTATATAAGTATTTGTATATTATATATGTATATCGTTGTCTGAGTATAACCCATAGCACAAAGTTATACCCATAACACAAGTCTTCTTGAGCTTACCCTGGGAGTCAGTCAATCTGTGTAAGAATGTCCTATATATAAGACCTCCTCTCAGAAGCTGTGCGACAACTGCGACGAGACACATCTCCACCAATATAAAGTGGTTATGGTAGAAAGTTATTGTATGGGGTCTCAGTAGTCTGAGTAATGACTATTGGACGTGCCTTTGAGTAACGGCGGTGGTGAAAACTAGTGGTGGATGAAATTAGATCACAAACCTACTTATAAAATGAACGGGACGACAATAGACGCGAGTTTGCAGTTCTTGAGCTTCTGATGCAGTACGTTCTTTACTGATGAAAGACCTTTTCCGGCTCTATTTTTTAAAGCAAGCACTCGATGCATTTGGAATATAATTATGGTAGTAAACTATTTATTTATAATTTGATAATTATATCTATGCAAGTATGTATGTAGATTATCAGAATCAGTATAATTTATTTATATGACACCTAAATATATGCATATATACTTCGCCGCTAGGTTATACCCGTAATTCTGTAATCCTACGCTAAATATGTATGTAAAATAGGGAGATACCGGCCTGGCCCCGTAGCCGAATGGCATTTCTCCGACGCCAAACGAAAGCGAAACGCCGCTGGCTCTGTCGCGCCAATACGCAAGCGCGATAGAGATAGATATCTACTAGCGCTTCGTTTCGTGAGCGTTTCGTGAGCGATTGTGGCATTCGGCTAGCCACCCTGAACTGCAACCACATTGTTAGATTTGGCAAATGTCGTCAGCAGCCTGTACTCAATAATGTAGTAAGTATGCACGAGTGTGTGCGGACATACGCCGTTCTCGTTTCCCGCGCTCGCGACCGTATGTGGATATGTTATGTGCAGGGGACGCGGTGGGCATACTATTGTAGGTTAGCCCGGATAATCCCGACCATTGTTAGCTATTTTAATGCTTATGCCCTTTGTGCGACCGTCCTGTATTAAGTCATACGCGGATAATCGCCGTATTATACGGAGTTAATTTTCCATTAGTTGTATGTACCAATAAAAGGGACTAAAAGATTGGCAGCTGCTTATCGTGACGAGACAAATCTGCGAATGTTTTTCCGATTGTATGTCGACTCTGAATGTCAACAATGGAATCGATACGGGTTGCGCTTTTAATCGAAATTTTAATCATCCAGTGAAAGATTTAAAACGGGTCACGAAGAATCTTGACAGTGAAACTCAGTAAGAAGCATAAAGGTTCGTAGGTTTAAAATTAATCAGCACAAATTTAACACTCTTAATATAGTCCGACTGAGGAGCTCTTGTTGGTCCAATTTGTCAGTGAATCAAGCCGTGTGATTGGTCAAAGTGATAGACTTCTGAACTGAAGCAATTAAAGGTACAGAAACATAATATACGACTCGCACTTAATTACAGATATTGCATCTGTATGAATTAGTGAAGCCAATAAGGGGCAAACTTTTTATTTTAGGCACTAATAATAATCTGAATCCCGAAGTTTCATCTACTTTAAGCCACATAAAAACATATGCATACAATGCATAGCCAACTTTAATTGACGACTTTAAGGGTTTCTATGTAGAGTGCTTTAAAACGTGCACTAAACTGTACATTGCGCATGCAAGTCTAAGTAGAGCAAAATATATTATGTATTAACTACAGTACAGTCTATATCAACACAAACCTCTTTTTATTGTAATTAATTACTTGCCCAGTCAAATAGACCCTCTATTTGACTGGGCACTTTAGGACAAATCATTTATTTAATAGCAGCTCTGCTTTCAAGAACAGGAACTCAATAAACACTTCAAAGGTTTTATCATAAATCACGGTAACATTATGTACCTACGAAACATGACACCTGCATGAGCTGTAATAGGAGTCATCGCTAACTAATAGTATTAGGTAAGACGTAATGCCGACTAACAAGATTGTGCGAAGATTCACCCTTTCTGGTCTAGTCATTCCCATCGCTTGGCTCGATCGCTCTTTAACCAGAATAAGCTGGACTTCATGGGACAAACCCCGATTTTGCGAAAACAAAGTTACTCCCCCGTGGAAAATACTCAGACAGCTAAAATGTAACTCAGTATGTCTGTAGTATTTAACTCAATGTCGAAAATCAAATGTCAGAAGTACGAAATTCCGAAGGACATGATATCGAAACTAAAATTGCTAATGTACCTACTTACGAAATTCCTAAAGATGCATGTCCTATGGTTAATGGTTGATCCCGCGTCTGGGCGGAATTAGGCTGGCTAGACCCCTAGCCAGCAAACACAGCACGCACAATGGCCTCTCTCTATGAGGCTAACGGCCCAGCCACGACATTGGTCTAACCGCGGCAGCGGCGAGCGGCAGCCATACGTGCGAATGAAAAGTCCCATCGCTGTGTCTCGCTTCAATGTATGACCGCCGCTCGCCGCTGTCGCGCTTAGACCAATGTCGTGGCTGAGCCGTAAGTGCGGAAATCGGAGCCCATAACCATAACCATAAGCATAACCCACCCATTCATTTCCCCGGAAATTATTACAGGTGACTAAATATTAATAAGTATCTAAGAAGCCTGTATGTTATACTAGCTTTTACCCGCGGCTTCGCCCGCGTAATAAAAGTATTCTTATTGAAACGTTTACAAAAAATAAGATTTTCATTTGGATCCGTAGGTTTCTTTGTAGGTACATCTGTCCGCGATTATTTCGATTAAGGTAAAGCGGGGCAATTCTCGACTGGGGGGCCATTGTAACTGATCTATTTGCTGTACGGTCAGCCAAGAACCTTACACTGCTTTTTGGCTGACTGTACCTTACACATATTACTATTGTTTTAAAATAAATTCTTGCAATGATTGTAGAATTGTTACATAGCGACCACAGCATCAGGTACGAATATGTATGTGTTTTACCTATATAAATATTTATACTGGGGAAACTTCATACAACCCACATAGCCAGTATCTCGACGCTATGGTCGGTAGGGTAAAAAGTACTTCCTTGCATTATCGCTTACAATTTTTTCCATTTTGCTTATACTTATTGCAAACGTAAACACATGAAAGGCAAGCAAACAACGATCTTCTTACAGCACATTGAATGTAATAGTTATTACGGGTGCAGGATACTCGCCGATGCCTACTTACTAATCCCTTCCCACTGAGCCACCTGCATTTTACACTGCCTAGATATCGATTGCCGACCGATTATTCCGACCCCAATCCCTATTCTTATCCCCGACCCTATCTCTATCCTTGTCCCCGACCCCGTCCCCGTCCCGTCCCTGTCCCTATCCCTATCCCTATCCCTATCCCTATCCCTATCCCTATCCCTATCCCTATCCCTATCCCTATCCCTATCCCTATCCCTATCCCTATCCCTATCCCTATCCCTATCCCTATCCCTATCCCTATCCCTATCCCTATCCCTATCCCTATCCCTATCCCTATCCCTATCCCTATCCCTATCCCTATCCCTATCCCTATCCCTATCCCTATCCCTATCCCTATCCCTATCCCTATCCCTATCCCTATCCCTATCCCTATCCCTATCCCTATCCCTATCCCTATCCCTATCCCTATCCCTATCCCTATCCCTATCCCTATCCCTATCCCTATCCCTATCCCTATCCCTATCCCTATCCCTATCCCTATCCCTATCCCTATCCCTATCCCTATCCCTATCCTATCCCTATCCCTATCCCTATCCCTATCCCTATCCCTATCCCTATCCCTATCCCTATCCCTATCCCTATCCCTATCCCTATCCCTATCCCTATCCCTATCCCTATCCCTATCCCTATCCCTATCCCTATCCCTATCCCTATCCCTATCCCTATCCCTATCCCTATCCCTATCCCTATCCCTATCCCTATCCTATCCCTATCCTATCCCTATCCCTATCCCTATCCCTATCCCTATCCCTATCCTATCCCTATCCCTATCCCTATCCCTATCCCTATCCCTATCCCTATCCCTATCCCTATCCCTATCCCTATCCCTATCCCTATCCCTATCCCTATCCCTATCCCTATCCCTATCCCTATCCCTATCCCTATCCCTATCCCTATCCTTATCCCTTCCCTATCCCTATCCCTATCCCTAACCCTATCCCGTTCCTGTCTCTGTCCCTGACCCTGTCCCTGTCCCTGTCCCTGTCTCTGTCCCTGTCCCTGTCCCTGTCCCTGTCCCTGTCCCTGTCCCTGTCCCTGTCCCTGTCCCTGTCCCTGTCCCTGTCCCTGTCCCTGTCCCTGTCCCTGTCCCTGTCCCTGTCCCTGTCCCTGTCCCTGTCCCTGTCCCCTGTCCCTGTCCCTGTCCCTGTCCCTGTCCCCTGTCCCTGTCCCTGTCCCTGTCCTTGCCCCTGTCAAATTATCATGCAAGGAGGTGAACTTTGAAAAATCCTTTCTTAGTGCCTAAGGAACTTCCGTGTCAATTTGAAATCTCTTGAACCAGAAGTAAAGATAAAAACTAAACCTATACTTATGGCTATTTTGGATATTTTAACCCCGTTGCTCAACAACAGGGGAGAAAATTTCTTTTCCACCTCATTAGATTTTAAAATCGTTGTATTTATCGTGATCAGCGACCCGATAAACCATAAAAACGATACGCATATTGTGTTTTTGACTTTACCCCCTTTGCACCCCTTAGGGGTCAAATTTTCAAAAACCCTGAAACATGTATTTAGTCATATGCCTTTAGGAATCCTCCTGTGAAGTTTCGAATAAAATAGTCAAACTAATCTTGTGTCCCCATACAAACTTTGAACCCCCATTTCACCCTTTTAAGAGGAGAATTTTGACAAATCCCTTCTTAGTGCTCCTCAAATTTCGGCTGTGTGTTGATATGTCAGTTAGTCAGTCAGTCAGTTTCTTCTTTTATATATTTTTTGATATTTAAACCCCATTGCACTATAACAGGGGAGAAGATATTTCACTTCCGCCTCGTTAGATTTTAAAAACTTTGTATTTATCGTGATAGCGACCCGATTAATCATAAAAACGATACCCATATTGTTTTTTTTTTACTTTATCACCCCCTTTTCACCCTTTTAGGGGTTAAATTTTCAAAAAACCTGAAACACGTCTTTAGTCATATGTTTTTAGGATCCCTCCTGTGAAGTTTCGAATAAAACAGTGAAACTAACATTGTTTCCCCATACAAACTTTGAACCCCCATTTGACCCCCTTAGGAGGCGAATTTTGAAAAATCCTTTCTTAGTGCTCCTCTACACTATATAAAAAACCTACGTGCCAAATTTGACATCTCTAGGACCAGCGGTTTCGGCTGTGCGTTGATATGTCAGTCAGTCAGTCAATATCTTCTTTTATATATTTTTTTGATATTTAAACCCCATTGCATCACAACAGGGGAGAAGGTATTTCACTTCCGCCTCGTTAGATGTTAAAAACGTTGTATTTATCGTGATCAGCGACGCGATAAACCATAAAAACGATACCCATATTGATTTTTTGACTTTATCACCCCCTTTTCACCCTTTTAGGGGTTAAATTTTCAAAAAACCTGAAACACGTATTCAGTCATATGTCTTAAGGAATCTTCCTGTGAAGTTTCGAATAAAATAGTCAAACTAATCTTGTTTCCCCATACAAACTTTGAACCCCCATTTGACCCCCTTAGGAGGTGAATTTTGGAAAATCCTTTCTTAGTGCTCCTCTACACTATACAAGGAACCTGCGTGCCAAATTTGAAATCTCTAGGACCAGCGGTTTCGGCTGTGCGTTGATATGTCAGTCAGTCAGTCAGTCAGTCAGCTTCTTCTTTTATATATTTAGATAGAAGAAGAAGAAGATACTAGCTTTTACCCGCGGCTTCGCCCGCGTAATAAAAGTATTCTTATTGAAACGTTTACAAAAAAATAAGATTTTCATTTGGATCCGTAGGTTTCTTTGTAGGTACGTACATCTGTCCGCGATTATTTCGATTAAGGTAAAGCGGGGCAATTCTCGACTGGGGGGCCATTGTAACTGATCTATTTGCTGTACGGTCAGCCAAGAACCTTACACTGCTTTTTGGCTGACTGTACCTTACACATATTACTATTGTTTTAAAAGAAATTCTTGCAATGATTGTAGAATTGTTACACAGCGACCACAGCGTAGGTAGTAGGTACGAATATGTATGTATTTTACCTATATAAATATTTATACTGGGGAAACTTCATACAACCCACATAGCCAGTATCTCGACGCTATGGTCGGTAGGGTAAAAAGTACTTCCTTGCATTATCGCTTACAATTTTTTCCATTTTGCTTATACTTATTGCAAATGTAAACATATAAAAGGCAAGCAAACAACGATCTTCTTACAGCACATTGAATATAATAGTTATCACGGATGCAGGATACTCGCCGATGCCTACTTACTAATCCCTTCCCGCTGAGCCACCTGCATTTTACACTGCCTAGATAGCGATTGCCGACCGGAATAATTTCCGACCCCAATCCCTATTCTTATCCCCGTCCCTATCTGTATCCTTGTCCCCGTCCCCATCCCCGTCCCGTCCCTGTCCCTCCCCTATCCCTATCCCCGTCCCCGTCCCCTATTTTTATCCCGATTCCTATCCCTATCCCTATCCCTATCCCTATCCCTATCCCTATCCCTATCCCTATCCCTATCCCTATCCCTATCCCTATCCCTATCCCTATCCCTATCCCTATCCCTATCCCTATCCCTATCCCTATCCCTATCCCTATCCCTATCCCTATCCCTATCCCTATCCCTATCCCTATCCCTATCCCTATCCCTATCCCTATCCCTATCCCTATCCCTATCCCTATCCCTATCCCTATCCCTATCCCTATCCCTATCCCTATCCCTATCCCTATCCCTATCCCTATCCCTATCCCTATCCCTATCCCTATCCCTATCCCTATCCCTATCCCTATCCCTATCCCTATCCCTATCCCTATCCCTATCCCTATCCCTATCCCTAACCCTAACCCTATCCCGTCCCCGTCCCCGTCCCCGTCCCTGTCCCTGTCCCTGTCCTTGCCCCTGTCAAATTATCATGCTAGGAGGTGAACTTTGAAAAATCCTTCCTATAAGGAACTTCCGTGTCAATTTGAAATCTTGAACCAGAAGTATAGATAAAAACTAAACCTACACTTATGGCTATTTTGGATATTTTAACCCCATTGCACAACAACAGGGGAGAAAATATCTTTTCCACCTCATTAGATTTTAAAATCGTTGTATTTATCGTGATCAGCGACCCGATAAACCATAAAAACGATACCCATATTGTGTTTTTGACTTTACCTCCTTTAGGGGTCAAATTTTCAAAAAACCTGAAACATGTATCTAAATACATGTTCACGTCATGACTAATCATATGTCTTTAGGAATCCTCCTGTGAAGTTGTCCCTGTCCCTGTCCCTGTCCCTGTCCCTGTCCCTGTCCCTGTCAAATTATCATGCTAGGAGGTGAACTTTGAAAAATCCTTTCTTAGTGTCCTCTTATGGCTATGTTGGATATTTTAACCCTATTGCACTACAACAGGGGGTAAAATTTCTTTTCCACCTCATTAGATTTTAAAATCGTTGTATTTATCGTGCTCAGCGACCCGATAAACCACAAAAACGATACCCATATTGTGTTTTTGGCCTTACCCCCCTTGCACCCCTTTAGGGGTCAAATTTTCAAAAAACCTGAAACATGTATTTAGTCATATGTCTTTAGGAATCCTCCTGTGAAGTTTAGTATAAAATAGTCAAACTAATCTTGTTTCCCCATACAAACTTTGAACCCCCATTTGAGCCCTTTAGGAGGCGAATTTTAAAAAAATCCTTTCTTAGTGCTCCTCTACACTATATAAGGAACCTACGTGCCAAATTTGACATCTCCAGGACCAGCGGTTTCGGCTGTGCGTTGATATGTCAGTCAGTCAGTCAATATCTTCTTTTATATATATTTTTGATATTTAAACCCCATTGCACCACAACAGGGGAGAAGGTATTTCACTTCCGCCTCGTTAGATTTTAAAAACGTTGTATTTATCGTGATCAGCGACCCGATAAACCATAAAAACGATACCCATATTGATTTTTTGACTTTATCGCCCCCTTTTCACCCTTTTAGGGGTTAAATTTTCAAAAAACCTGAAACACGTATTCAGTCATATGTCTTAAGGAATCTTCCTGTGAAGTTTCGAATAAAATAGTCAAACTAATCTTGTTTCCCCATACAAACTTTGAACGCCCATTTGACCCCCTTAGGAGGTGAATTTTGGAAAATCCTTTCTTAGTGCTCCTCTACACTACATAAGGAACCTACGTGCCAAATTTGAAATCTCTAGGACCAGCGGTTTCGGCTGTGCGTTGATATGTCAGTCAGTCAGTCAATATCTTCTTTTATATATATTTTTGATATTTAAACCCCATTGCACCACAACAGGGGAGAAGGTATTTCACTTCCGCCTCGTTAGATTTTAAAAACGTTGTATTTATCGTGATCAGCGACCCGATAAACCATAAAAACGATACCCATATTGATTTTTTGACTTTATCACCCCCTTTTCACCCTTTTAGGGGTTAAATTTTCAAAAAACCTGAAACACGTATTCAATCATATGTCTTAAGGAATCTTCCTGTGAAGTTTCGAATAAAATAGTCAAACTAATCTTGTTTCCCCATACAAACTTTGAACCCCCATTTGACCCCCTTAGGAGGTGAATTTTGGAAAATCCTTTCTTAGTGCTCCTCTGCACTACATAAGGAACCTACGTGCCAAATTTGAAATCTCTAGGACCAGCGGTTTCGGCTGTGCGTTGATATGTCAGTCAGTCAGTCAGTCAGTCAGTCAGTCAGTCAGTCAGTCAGTCAGTCAGTCAGTCAGTCAGTCAGTCAGCTTCTTCTTTTATATATTTAGATTAATGTTATTATACACCTATAGACCATACGAGTACAGGCGCAGACATGCAGTCTGGCTCTGTCGCGCCAATTCGCAAGAGCGATAGAGATAGATTGCATTTCTGCGGCGTTTGGCGTCGAAAATGCCATTCGACTACGGAGCCAGGGTGCAACCAAGCCAACGTCACAATCATTTACGCTTCGTAAGCCTATCGTATCTAGCTTTCCCTATCGCTCTTCTGTAGTGGCGCTACAGAGTCAGACTGCGTTTCACTTCGGTTAGGCCAGCGGGTTTAGTTTACCCTAAAGGCTCATTTAGACGCCGCACGAACTCTCAACATTGCGGACGGTCGAATTTACAATTTACATATAATTCAGCACCAACAAATAGTACGCACCGTAGAGTTCTCGCACCGTATTAATGATCCCTGTGTTTTGCGATAGGAATGTTGGTGTTGTACGCCGTGCCGCCTTAGGCACTGCCTAGCTCCTTAGCGCGTAAGACGCATAAGAGTGTCGCCGTGCAAGCCCTAAGCGCATTAGTCTGTTAGCGGTTTGTGTAACACTGGAACTGGGACAAGATAATATTACCCAAGTACGGATTTTTACCGAACAACTAACCTCGACAAATATAAATGGATATCAAAACAATGACACGATTGTCACCAATGAACCATCAATATCATCATAATCAATGAGACATAAAATCGCATTTTATGCTCTAGAGCAGAAAAGTAAATTTCTTCTATTAAGACTAAGGTATTCGGTATTCAACAGCCAAACAGTTAAAACATATTGCACAATTTTACTGAGCATTAAAATTTTGTAGATGACAAAACTTGTGATATTATTTTATTTTTCTACGTTTTATTAGAATTTCGTATTTTCTGTCATTAGTAAATCACATAAAACAAGAGTCGATTTATCGTTCAAAAATTCTCCGAATTGTTTAATTATTTGACTTGGCAGAAAACCAAGCGACTGAAACTCTGATCAAATTTTGAAAATTAAATAATTTTTAAGAAAAAAAAACCGCCTTCCTTTGGGGTTCTGGTGATAAATACTTTCAAATGTTGGATTATGTTATCAATTCGTCTGTATATTTTTTAATGTTTGTTATTCGATATCTCCGTCATTTCTGAACCAATTTTGAAATCTGGATGATTCTGAAGTACTTACAGATGAGAATGATTATCAGAACGGAACTCTAACCAGGGGCGGCTCACTCTTCATCAGCAGTTCCACTGCACCAAATGTCACTGTTCTGGACGTAAGTGCATGCTGTTCTTATAAAAATACCAAAGTCACTATAAGTGTGCCGTTCAGATTTGAGGAGTTCCGTTTTGACCATCATCAGCAATTCCACTGCACCGAATATCACTATTCTGGACGTAAGTGCATGCTGTTCTTATAAAAATACCAAAGTCACTATAAGTGTGCCGTTCAGATTTGAGGAGTTCCATTCTGACCATCATCAGGAGTTCCACTGCACCAAATGTCACTGTTCCGTACGTAAATGCATGCTGTTCCTTTAAAAACACAAAAATCACCATATATATGCCTTTCAGATTTGAGGAGTTCCCTCGATTTCTCCAGGATCCCACCACCAGAACTGGGTTCTGAGAAAAATGGGACCAATCTGTATGCATATACATTCAATCAAAAAAAAAATTTTCAAAATCGGTCTAGTAACGACGGAGATATCGAGGAACAAACATTAAAAAAAATAAAAAAATAATTTTTAAGAAAAAAAAAACCACCTTCCTTTGGGTTTCTGGTGATAAATACTTTCAAATGTTGGATTATGTTATCAATTCGTCTGTATATTTTTTAATGTTTGTTATTCGATATCTCCGTCATTTCTGAACCAATTTTGAAATCTGGATGATTCTGAAGTACTTACAGATGAGAATGATTATCAGAACGGAACTCTAACCAGGGGCGGCTCACTCTTCATCAGCAGTTCCACTGCACCAAATGTCACTGTTCTGGACGTAAGTGCATGCTGTTCTTATAAAAATACCAAAGTCACTATAAGTGTGCCGTTCAGATTTGAGGAGTTCCGTTCTGACCATCATCAGCAATTCCACTGCACCAAATGTCACTGTTCTGGACGTAAGTGCATGCTGTTCTTATAAAAATACCAAAGTCACTATAAGTGTGCCGTTCAGATTTGAGGAGTTCCATTCTGATCATCATCAGGGGTTCCACTGCACCAAATGTCACTGTTCCGTACGTAAATGCATGCTATTCCTTTAAAAACACAAAAATCACCATATGTATGCCTTTCAGATTTGAGGAGTTCCCTCGATTTCTCCAGGATCCCATCATCAGAACTGGGTTCTGAGAAAAATGGGACCAATCTGTATGCATATACATTCAATCAAAAAAAAATTTTCAAAATCGGTCCAGTAACGACGGAGATATCGAGGAACAAACATAAAAAATAAAAAAAAAAAAAAACATACAGACGACTTGATAACCCCTTCCTTTGAGATTTGGAAGGCGACCTGTTACCAAAAAACATAGTGTGTACGTGGTTCGCAAAGCGGTACGCGTTGCTGCTCGCAAGCCGATGTTTACAACGTACTCATTTCCGAACCTGTAACGTTAGAGGTAACCGTAACCGTTACTGTAACCAAAACCATAGTGTGTACATGGTTCGCGAACCTCCTGCGAGCGGTGCGCGTTGCTGCTCGCAGCGAACCAATGTTTACAACGTACTCATTTCAGAACCTGTAACATTGCATGAAACCGTAACCAAAAACATAGTGTACGTGGTTCACGAGCCTGCAACGAACGCAACACGAGCGGCTCACAGCGAGCCGATAATTGTCGGTTTTTGCCGCGAATCAAAGGGCGCTCGCAGTGCGCTCGTGGACGTCGAGAATCTGGTACATTCTCTGAATCCACCTTCGTGGCCGATAGGTATCATAAAGTAATGCATCTATAAATATACATATACATATCTGCTGCACACTTATATACGAAATGTCATTTGATATTTGCCAGTCGCTTTTCGGTGAAGGAAAACATCGTGAGGAAACCGGACTAATTCCAATAAGGCCTAGTTACCCTCTTCGGGTTGGAAGGTCAGATGGCAGTCGCTTTCGTAAAAACTAGTGCCTACGCCAAATCTTGGGATTAGTTGTCAAAGCGGACCCCAGGCTCCCATTAGCCGTGGCAAATGCCGGGATAGATAACGCAAGGAGGATGATGATCTGCTGCACAAGCGAGAGACACCTTCGTCCGACATTGTGGAGTTACAATCCAAAAATGCAGATACATCCGGCTCGTCATTAATTTTACAGTGATGTGGCCTTCTCGTACACACTAGAACCTGGTTACTGTATCTTTTTGGTTACAGTTACTGCTCACAAATGAGTACGCTCCAGGAAATGGATCCGGCGACGTCACGAGCCTGAACTGTAACACGCGTACACACTAGACCTCATTACTGTATCTGTTCAGTTACAGTTACGGCTCGCTAAATGAGTACGCTCGGGGTACTGGATCCGGCGACGTCGCGAGCCCGAACTGTAACATGCGTACACACTAGAACCTCGTTACAGTATCTGTTCGGTAACAGTTACAGCTCGCTAGTGAGTACCCGGCTTAAAAGTGTGAACATTACCACTGACATTGCGATTCAGGTCCTTAAATGATAGGTTAATTCTCGCCCGTTTTTTTGCAGTTTTGACTTCGAACATGTAGGACCCTTCAAATTTTTACATTTCTTACAAATGTATTTCAATTATTAATGTGATCATATATTTACCAAAAATGAAAGGTCTCATAGAGGGAAAACTAGTACTTTCGTTCAAGCTATCAACACAAAGTGGTAATGTGCCTTCATTTCCCTACCCTACCATATATTCCCTGCGTGGAGAGTTCTCCCGGAGGTGCACATTAACACCAAGTACTCTGGAGATAGACGAAATTTAATAACTTATCAGTGAATTCAGGGATTATTCCTTTTCTCCCTCAAATTATTGGTATTGCGGGCCGATTGCCTAATTTGATGAAATGTTCTAGTAAATTTATGAGGGCGTAGGTATGTATGTAGGTACAGTCTACCAAATATGTGGTTTACCACCCTATGGTTGAGGTTCGTATATGAACGTATGAGACAACAAGGTCGATTTCCCCTTGCAATAATATTATGTCAGTGACATGACAATTGCTCTCTCTCTCTCTCTCGCCGTGGCTTGCGTGGGCGACGGTCGCGCGATGATCGCGCGACGGCGATGCGACGCATACGAAATCAAACCTTATCGATATGGAAGTGTTAGACGCGCGACCGTCTCCCACGCAAGACACGGCGTATATTTGATACTTACGTCATGCCATGTGTCAAGTCAACCTTAGCGATCTTTAGAGCTCGCAGAAACTTTTGTCAAAAGCGGTAGACCACTTTCTTGGCCGACTGTACTTAGTGTACTTACCTAGTTAACTACCTACATAACCTATAACATATACAAGCTCTATTAACCACAAATACGCGTTGCGCAAACGAAAGCACTTTATAAGGTCAGCGCGGCCTTGAAAATGAGTTCGATTGAAAGTGCACCTTTAGAAAAGAGTGCAACAGAGCATGTCGGTCGTGAACTTATTGTGGCCGGCTGCGCGATGAGTTCGATGAGTTTCGATCTTTTGACGCCGAGGAGTTTCCCATGATCACGACAAGTTATATAATTCATATTTGGGTTTAGGAAGATTTAGTGCTGACTTTTGGGGAGTAAAGACTGTTGAAACGGTGGACTAGAATTTGGCAGATAATAATTGTTAATAATATATTTTCTTCACAAACAGGAATCTAAAAACTAAAACCGGCCAAGAGCGTGTCGGGCCACGCTCAGTGTAGGGTTCCGTAGTTTTTCGTATTTTTCTCAAAAACTACTGAACCTATCAAGTTCAAAACAATTTTCCTAGAAAGTCTTTATAAAGTTCTACTTTTGTGATTTTTTTCATATTTTTTAATCATATGGTTCAAAAGTTAGAGGGGGGGGGACGCACTTTTTTTTCCTTTAGGAGCGATTATTTCCGAAAATATTAATATTATCAAAAAACTATCTTGATAAACCCTTATTCATTTTTAAATACCTATCCAACAATATATCACACGTTGGGGTTAAAATGAAAAAAAAATCAGCCCCCACTTTACATGTAGGGGGGGTACCCTAATAAAACATTTTTTTCCATTTTTTATTTTTGCACTTTGTTGGCGTGATTGATATACATATTGGTACAAAATTTCAGCTTTCTAGTGCTTACGGTTACTGAGATTATCCGCGGACGCGGACGGACGGACGGACGGACGGACGGACAGACAGACATGGCGAAACTATAAGGGTTCCTAGTTGACTACGGAACCCTAAAAAGTGATGAAAAATAAAAAAGTAATTTAAAAATAAGTTAATCTTGTACGGAGCCACCAGTGAGCGAGGCCGACTCGCACTTGTCGATTTTAGTTTTTTTTTTAAATATATTTATACATAATTGTATTTCCTTTCCATATCTCAAGACCATGGGGTCCCGTCACGGACCTTTGGAAGGCGTACGTCGTGGGGCCGAAGCTAACAGCGCAGAGGACCTCTAGAACAACTTAATCTAAATGCAATGGTTATACCTGACGGATACCATCCCAATGATACATCTGGAGATGGATACCGCCAGGTTGCAGTGTAGCACTTTTGTACTGCGATGGGAACTCAGGTCATTCATATTAAGCCTATTCATTTGTGCAATATATTGGATGCATTGGATATCAAGCTATGGGAGGAGGCTAGTGTACACCTGCCGTGACAATCATCCTCAAAATTGTTAGACAGGTAGGTACAGCCCTGCAAAATGGCCTCTGTAGACGCACACTAACCGTCAGCTCTCCACAAGCCGCCCCCGCGGTTTAATTATATTGTAATTTGATCTTGAATAGAGGCAAATTTTCTGCTTTAAAATTGATAAAAGTGGGTTAATCTAGTGATGAAGATGTTTTACCACCTGTGGAACTACTGGAAGCAGTGATAAACGCGTTTTTTGCTTTGTACTTTCCTCGCTATAGCGAGGGGAAAAGTTTTGTGTTACACACGAGTGCAAATGTATTTTATTTCTCGTGTGTTGAATACTCGCAAGCTCAGGATTCTATTCACGAACCAATCGCTTCGCTCGTGGTTCACTTATAGAATCCTTTCGCTTGCTCGTTTTTCAATTCCACACTCGGCGTTAAAATACAACTTTGCACTCTTGTATAACAAATAACTATTATTATTAATTATTATATTTTTGAATGTAGTGCCTTGAATATAGTTAGCTATATATAGTTAGCTAGCTACCTAATAAATATACTCTACACCTATGTATGCAGACTTTGAAGTATCCTACTAGCTGGTAAATAATATATAACATCTCAATACAAATCAAGAAATCCAATTTCAATGAACATTGAATTCGCAGCATACCTCAATAATCAAAACACCTCAATGGTTTAGATAGGCGTACCTACATTCAGCTGTTTACAAAGACCGCGATGAACTCATAAGCGTGCATAATCAAGCTGAATGCCCAAACAGAAATACATTACAGTGAAAAGATCCCGGACAAGCCAACAAGGGCGGGGATTACACGAGTAGTCACTCGGAAGAATTGTTTAGCGCTATCCAAATAGCGGTGTTCCGAACGAGAAAGGATCCACTAAGCAGATAATTTTCGATCGATGCGAGCTCATAAGCTGTCAATCAAGTGTGTAAATTAAATGCGATGTCGGGTGCAGTTCGAGCGAACTGGAGTGAACACAATGCACCGCCGAGAGCTGTGAATACATATGTACTATTTGTAGGTACCTACCTACGCGGCAATCGATACTTAGTACTTACATAATTGTGCTCAATCAAGTGTGCCGAGATGAGGTAGTAAATTCAGTTGAGCCATATGTAATCTATTATTCGATCAACTAGCGATACTAACTACCTACATGCATTTGATGACTAACAGTGCAGTTTTTTGCATTGTCCTTGAACTAGTGCGGCGGAAGGCTTGCGGAACAATTTCTCCACCATTTTGTTCACTGCGATACGATTTGCAATTTATATAAATAGCCAATCAACGATTCTGAGGTCAGTTACCGGTAGACTTCCTCTCCTAAACCACCTATCAAAACAAACACCGACACCGGATATCAGCAAAGATGAAGGCGTTGTTGGTGTTTGGAGTGGTGTGCCTGGCGGCCGCCTGCATGGCCGACTCCCCGCAGGACATGGCCGTGGCCGAGAGCAAGGGGCACCACCACGAGCACGGCGGCGGGCACGAGCACCACGGCCACCACCACCACGAGCACGGTGGACACGGGCACAAGGGCCACAAGGGCCACCACCACCACCACAAGGGACACGAGGGCCACCACGGCAAGCACCACCACGAGGATCACCACCACGAGCACGGCGGCGGACACAAAAAGCACTGGGACGAGCACGATCACCACGGTGAGCACCACGAGCACGGCCACCACCACAAGGGCGAGAAGCACGGCCACCACGAGCACCACGACAAGGGAGAGCACACCGACGGATACCACAAGAAACATCACAAGGATCACTTCCACAAGGACCACCACTTCCACGACGGACACCACAAGGAGGGCAAGCACCACAAGCACCATCATCACCACGGCCACCACGACACCCACGGGGGACACCACAAGAAGGGCGGCCACCACCACTCCGGGCACCACGAGGGTCACCACGGCAAGCACGGCCACCACGACAAGCACCACTACGACGAGGACCACCACGGGCACAAGGGCCACCACGGCCACGAGGAACACCACCACCACCACCACGACCACGGCAAGAAGGGCCACCACGACGACCACAAGCACTGGGGCCACCATCACGGCAAGCATTAACCGTCATAGCGCAGCTACTATTATGCTGCCGGCGTTCAAAAAACGCACACACCAAAAATTTATTTGTTATTGTTGTTGTTTTATTTTTTATTTTTATACGAACAAAATAAATATAAATGTCTTTCTGTTATTAGTTGTGATTTATTAAAAATGCAAAGCTATACTGAGTAGAGAATGCAAATTGGTCATAAACTCATAGCCGAAATAATTGGTTATAATCAAGTTATAAGTAATCATACACCAAAAATGTATTTGTTAGTGTTGATTTTTATTTTTATAGGAAGACAATAAATAATAGTACATAACGATACAAGTGCGGAAAAGAGTAAGTTCGGCACGAGTGGTGATCAATTGAAACTTGAAACACGACCAAAGGTTGAATTCATCAATGTGTGCATATGTTAGTACCAAGGACCATTTAATACTAGACTGATATAGCCCATACAAAAAAGCGTACCCCTGAAAAAAGCTTAGTTTTTGCTGTAAAACTAGATGGCGTTGTTTCGTAACCCGGGAGTGGAAAAAAACATATTTTCACACATATTTTTACTTGTTTTTATATTATACTATGAATAACTATCAAAAAACTTTATTTTAATATCAAAATATTGGCTCAAAACACAATTTTTACAAATTATATTTTTTGGTCGGCCTCGACGTAGTTGTGATCGCTTCGCTGGCTAAGTTTGTTCGCATGTTGTCTAATTATTGCCAAATAAAATGACTAGATGACGTTGGTGGACTAGGAAAATGTCACATCCGTTTCGTTGTTCATTAATATAATATACTTAGTGATAATAAACCTATATGTTGAGCTCAAATAAGTTCAACAAAACGCAATCATTGTGCCAACAGATGTGACATCTGACATCCATGTCACATCACAAATGTCATTGTATGATTTATTGAATATTCATAATATATGGATATTAAATATTTTAGAATCGCAGCAGCAATGCGAGTAGAGATACAGAATTAATAACTGTATAAATTAATAATTGTATGACCAATGACCTCATACATAAAATTACCAGTTTAGGTGACAGAAGGCGAATCCAATTTGTAAACATTAAATGTGCTAAGGAAAAGAATCTTTCCGATTTTCAACGGGACACGGCTGAAGGGGCGAGCTGGTTTCGACTGCGCCCATGCATCTCAATTGTTCAGAAAGTTCATTCGAAGATCATTTTGCTTATAATAATCTGAGTAATCACAGTGAATGGTTTGACAGTATTTCAGCTAACATGTAGAGAGACTTGCTAGCTTCGTCGGTCAGGCTTCGTCTTGGACACAACGCGGATAGTTAGGCCGCCAGGTGTGGCACTTTGGATTACGTTTTTATAATAAATTAATGATAGTTTGTATTGTTTTGGTAATATATTTTTCCCCTCACTACCTCGGAAACACGTGTTTTGTCCTTTAATGCCAGCGGGTAAAAACGCATTTTATCCACTAGTGGGTAAAGTAATTTGACCTTGAATAAAGTCAAATTAACTGCTTTAAAATTAATAAAAGCAGGTGAATCTAGTAATAATAGTTATTTGTTATACAAGGGGGCAAAGTTGTATTTTAACGCCAGGTGTGGAATTGAAAAACGAGCAAGTGAAAGGATTCTATATTAGATGATTTACCACCTGTGGAACTACTGGAAGCAGTGATAAACGCATTTTTTGCGTTGTAGTTTCCTCGCTATAGTGAGGGGAAAAGTTTTGTGTTACACTCGGGTGCAAATGTATTTTACTTCTCGTGTGTTAAAAAACTCGCAAGTTCAGAATTCTATTCTCGAACCACTCGCTTCGCTCGTGGTTCAACTATAGAATCCTTTCACTTGCTCGTTATTCAATTCCACACTCAGCGTTAAAATACAACTTTGCCCCCTTGTATAACAAATAACTATTCTACTCGTATACTACTCGTTTGGTACTCGTATAAACCTAAACTGAGATAATAAATGAATAAAGGGAAATAATTAGTGAAACTCTGACATAAGTAATAATTAATGAGACTAAATGCGTTTTCACATTATCCGATCCGATATCGGATGTAGGACTGATACCCCATACATTACAGGCGCTATCTTGGATTTTTTCCATTTAAATCCTTCCGACATCCGATATCGGATCGGATAATGTGAAAACGGACTAAGACAATAGATACCTTGTTAGTGTTATATATCTATGCCTATGTATATCCCACCAAAAACATTCTGTAAAAAATAGCCGTCTCGATGGAGCTGCTTTTTTATCTCTAAAAAGTAATGAAATCTACATAAAGTTCCTTACTGCGATTTCTTTATTATTATAGTTAACTAGCCTTTGCCCGCGGCTTCGCTCGCGTTAAATTCGAAAATCTCTCCACAAACTTCCATCCTCCATTCTAAGGAAGTGGGGGGATATAAAAAGAGACAAAAAGTAGCCTATGTCACTTTCCATCCCTTCAACTATCTCCACTTAAAAAATCACGTCAATAGGTACGTCGCTCCGTTTTGCCGTGAAAGATGGACAAACAAACAGACACACACACTTTCCCATTTATAATATTAGTATGGATGTTGTGTGACTTGGCCGTTGAAGTGTAGCGGTGCTGGCGACAGATTGGTGCAATGGTGTCATGGAGCACCTGGTTATAAACTTCTTTATACCCTTGTGTATAAAGAAGTTTATAAGTTTCATATTCGATGGTCCGAGCTAAGGTTCGTAAAGCCATGAAGCCGAGCTGATAATCATTGTCGCTAAACGCCGATCGAAACGCAGTAGCGCATAGTAGTCGACCATCCAACGCGTACTTGCTCGTACGCCTATCACCCACTTGACGTCGCGCCAACACTTTATGGAAAAAGCGGGTTTTCGACAACTACCAATAAGATTTAGACATTCAAAAATCTCCAATAATACTCAACTGTTTCGGTCGCACTCGTTCACATATAGGATAGGATTGGTGTGAGCGAGACGGCCAGGAGATTGATTGTCAACATGATATCTATCATAAACACCGTTCGAAATGGCCTCATTAAAATCTAAATTTTAAATATATTGAAAGTAATATTACTAATCATTGACGTCACGCTCAAAATGAAAGAGATAGAAAATTTGACAGTATGGTACTCTTTTGCATGATTGTCATAATTCAAAATAAGAACGATGGCTTGCGTTGTAAACAGGGACTGAAACATGACACGGGCCCCTAGCGTCATCTATATACTTTTCACTGTATCACTTGTAATGCCGTTGAACTACCGCGTGCGTATTTAAAAAAAAACGACATTTTTATTTAAATGACACTCTTAGTGACATCTAGTGACATAGATTTACGGCTGCCAACGGGGTACGGTATTTAGTATGGACTCTGCTGGTCCTTTATAATCGTCCTTGGTTAGTACTAATCCTAGACAGGCATACGAGTAAAAGCAATGACACGGAATTCCTGAAACAGCTCACGTGCTAAAGAATTCGTAGGCGCGCTGGCCATTTCTCAAACAGCATAGCACTGATTCATGCTCTGGGTGCTAGGCTCTAGGCAAGGCAGGTCTGGGCCTCTCTGGCATTCACAATTTAAAAAAAAAACTAAAATTGCAAGAAACGCGCAACAAGCTATAATCACATACCAAATCAAAAATGTCAAGTCTCATCAGTAGGTCATGTAGTTCCGAAGTTACGCGAAAGCAAACTTTCGCATTTTTGACACTCACTCACTCACTCACTTACTCATGATCATCAGAATAGATTTAGAACTAGTACTTCCCGTAAACTCAGAGAGCTGAAATTAGCTACAGAGTTAGAGTTTAATGACCACATAAAGGGAAAACTATAAAAACTAGGATAATCGATGATCTGGAGTACCTGGTGAACCTGATTGGAAAACACAAGAGCCCAACCAAACTATTAGAGATCGACATACCGCCTTTACAAAAAATATTCAACTTGGTGGGAGGTTCATTTCATGTCCACGTTTCTACAAAAAGAAATGAAATCCCACCAAAAATATTCTGTAAAAAACTAGTTGTAGCTGCTTGTTTATCTCTAAAAAGTAATGAAATCTAGAAAAAGTCGTGCCAAGTCTAAGGTTCCTTACTGCGATTTCTTTAGTATTATAGTTAATGTTGTGTGACTTGGCCGTTGATGGGTACACATACACAAGGGTACAAAACCAGCGGGCCGATTTTTGAGTCTCACGCGTTCGAATTCAGAAAATTGTCACTGAAACTAATAGGCAAGTCACCGTTTTCAACCGGTATTTTAGTGACAAAATCCCGTATGCGAGATTCAAAAATCGCCCTCCAGGTGCTCCATGACACCATTGCACCAATCTGTCGTCAGAACCGCTACCCTTCAAAATAGTGATGAAAATGGGGATGAAAGTTTGTATCGGGATCGAATTTTATTTCGAATTAGGAACTTGAAACTTGGTTAAAATGTAGTAGGTAGGTACCTACACAAAATGGAAGGAAAGTAATTTCAGCGTTTTTCGATTTTCGTCCCCTAAGGGCGTTAAAAGGAAAGAAAGTAAGTGTGGATATCAAAACTTAATGCTTAAGTCACGAAAAAAAAATTGGCTGTTCCATAGAAATGACCGGCATCATGACAGTCGAAATGTATGAAACAGCAAATATTTTTTTGCGATTTCAGCATTGCTCCCATTATAAAAGTTTTTCATTATGACCTCAAAAATACTATGCCTTTGAACGGTCCTTTTTATTTCACCGTGTAAGTATATTAAGTAATATTATAAAGGGGAAAGTGTGTGTATCGTTTCGTTGTTCGTCTTTCACGGCAAAACGGAGCGACGAATTGACGTGATTTCTTAACCCTTAAATGCATGACTTTTTCTTTTAACAAGATATGAATATTATCACATATATTAATATCTCTTTAAAATAAAAATTCAATGGGTTTCTGACTCTGAGAAAGATAATTAAAAAAAAATTAAGACCGATTTTCATACTAAATCAGTGTTAGAAGTTAAATAGGCCAAATCTTATTTATATGAATATATCGTTATTGGTAAGTTTTATTTAAAAAAAAATCTACTATTAACAAGGTACACTCTTTGTCAAACCCCTATGATAAAATGTTTAAACATAAACTAATTACTAACTCTGAAAAAAGCAGCCTAAATCACATACTAAAAATCATCATTCGAGAAAAACGTGCTTTTATTTTACACATTCCACATTTTACACAAATAAAATACTGGTTCACCACGAGAAAAACAAAATCCTGTCAAACGGGAGATTAACCATTTGGAAACTTTTCTCAGTTTATTTGACCGATTAGTCCGAAAAATAAATAATTTATGAATTATATAGCACTTTTTTGCATTTATGAAGGTTTAAGGTATAGGTAGGTTTTACAATTTCCGAAAATCATTGGGGCAATTCCACGTAACTGTAATGTAAGTGACCACTTCATTGCATGTAAAATAAAAAAACATGCAAATAATTGGTCACTTACATTACTCTGTTACATGGAATTACCCATTGGGATAAGTTGTATTTTTTATTTATGCTCAAAATGTAAGTTTGATACGTTTTGACCGTAAAACTTTGAAGTTGGTATTTTTTATCAGACTTTTATCAGTAAATGCACCGTAAAAATACTCAACAGTTTTTTATATAAATTAATCTCTGCACTCAAGAATTTCTCATGGAACAAAATTTCAAAAAATCGGTCATGTATGTATAGGGTATATATATTCTGATAGCCCATGCTGTGAAGAACCTAAAAAAAAATTACGTCAAGGTTCTGATCATCCTGAATGTATATGGTGGCATGCGCGGATTCAGGGGTGGGGGGGTGCTTTAAATAATAGGCCTTTGCATATGACAGATGTTCTATGCAGCATCCTTACGACACTTGTGTTCGTGGCTGTATAGCCCAATTCGAGAGAGGATCCCTCGCTCGTCCACACACACGGCAGGTGTATGCTCCCCCAAATGACCCCCGCCGGTTAGAGGCCTGCTTGTGACGCCTCATGCGTTTATCATTCAAAGAGGAGAACCAGGCATTGTCGTGCTTGGATTGACCGTCATGGACAACACGACGCCATGCACGCTGCTTGCTTTAAAATTATCACAAAATTTTATATAAAATCTACATTCCGTATACAGCCACATTTTTATTGCGAACAGATTGTTACTCACACCACTCGCCATTGACCTTAAACAACGGTTACATAATTTTTAAGAAAACAAAAAACCGCCGCTTTTGGGGTTCTGGTGAAAGATACTTGCTAATAAATAAATATTATAGGACATCTTACACGACTGACCGAGTCCCAGGGTAAGCTCAAGAAGACTCAGACAACGATTATATATAATATAGAAATATTTATATACATAGAAAACATCCATGACTCAGGAAAATATATCTGTGTCTCCATCACACAAATAAATGCCCTTACCGGGATTCGAACCCGGGACCGCGGCGTAGCAGGCAGGGTCACTACGCGCGCTGGGCCAGACCGGTCGTCAATGAATCGTCGTGGTCGTGAATGTTGGATTATGTAGAATCTAAATATGTAACTATTTTTAAAACTGCTTTTAATGTAAATCTTTGATTATTTGATGGAAACACACATGAAAAACACACATGAATATACGTATACCGGTTTGAGGAGTTTCCTCAATTCCTCATGAATCCGATATCCGATTATAAGAAATCGAGCTTGACATGACTTGAAAACTCAATATGCTTAAAAAACATAACAAAGAGAACAAATAAATGCATGCTGTTCTTATTAAAATACCAAAGTCATTATAAGCGCGGCGTTCAGATTTGAAGAGTTCCGTTCTGATCATCATCAGCAGTTCCACTACACCGTCTACACCAAATGTCACTGTTCTGAATGAAAATTCATGCTATTCTCATAAAAATACCAAAGTCACTATAAGTGTGCCGTTCAGATTTGAGGAGTTCCGTTCTGATCATCATCAGCAATTCCACTGCACCAAGTGTAACTGTTCTGAATGTAAATGCATGCTGTTCTTATAAAAACACAAAAATCACCATATGTATGCCTTTCAGATTTGACGAGTTCCCTCGATTTCTGCAGGATCCCATCAGCAGAACTGGGTTCTGATAAAAATGGGACCAATGTGTATACATATACAAACAATAAAAAAAAATCTAAATCGGTCCAGTAACGACGGAGATATCATGGAAAACATACAGACGAATTGAGATTTGGGTGGCCGTTAATAAGATACTATTATAGCCGGACAAGTTTTTATTTGACCCTCGCCGCGTTGCGGATTTACAGTTGAACTAATTTATTTTACTGGCTGGATTTACAGTTGAACTAATTTATTTTTTTGACACCCGTCATCGAAAGTCATCGAATGTCAGTGATGTAAACTAGAAGTAAATATTTTAAAATTTCTAACGGTTTCATCGCAAATATGCCAAAAATAATATTTAAAAAAGTGAAAACAATTATGTATACTGAACGTGATAAATTACGTACAACAAAAAAGGATGAAGGATTTCACAGCATTTCGATAACAATGTTCCGAGATAGGTTGTTGACATGTCCGGTACTGACGGTTTATAGTGCGGTTCTCCTGTATTGATTAGTTGGTTTCGATTTAGCTTAATATATGTTTTGTTTTTATTGATGGTGTCTGTAGCTCTGCCGTGAAAAATATTTAAAGAAATAAGGAGGCCGTTCCATCATTGCCAACAGTACAAAACAAGGTCCCACGTAAAAAGAAAACAAACATCGACGACTCCGATAAAGGCACAAGATTCATGGATTTTAGGCTGTGCGGAAAGAAGTTAGCAAGTCTTAAAACCTAGCTTAATAAATTTTGATTCTCTAAAACCATGTTTTAATTTTCTACAAATATTAACGCGAAACCAGTACACACTGTCCCCATTATACATGACGTCCGCACATTATTGCCATATGAAAACGATTTGTAGCGACACTCTATCAGGGTCAAATAAAAACTTGTCAGGCTTTACCTATTTGATGAGGTTTTCAACATATAAAACATGCTTGTCCAGGCCAGTATCCAGTAGGTACGTGAAAATAACACAGTTTATTTCTAAGAAATAACTACTTTTTAACCGACTTCAAAAAAAGAAGGAGGTTCTCAATTCGACTGAATGTTTTTTAACCGTGTATCTAAGGAACATTTCAAACCCAAAAAAACGTTTAGGCCCTGGGTCCATCAATGTATGAATGTATGTGCCGTCCATTCAAAATATCTCATATGTTCTTATGTCAAAATAGTACATTACGATACAAGTGCGTAAAAAAGGAAGTTCAGAATTTCCTTTTCGCACGTGTATCGTACGACGTTTTTCAGTACAGATGAGGCTCCGAAGTTTTGACCTGGCATAATTATAATGAACCACTTCTCGCACTAGTGCGTAAAAAAAACACCATCTGTACTGAAATAGTACATTACTATACAAGTGCGTAAAAATGGAAGTTCGAAACGAGTGGCGATAAATTAAAACACGACCGAAGGGAGTGTTTTAAATCGACACGAGATACGAATTTCCTTTTCGCACGTGTATTGTACGACGTTTTTCAGTACAGATGAGCCTCCGAAGTTTCGACCTGGCATATAATGAACCACTTCTCGCACTAGTGCGTAAAAAAACGACCATCTGTACTGAAAAAGATTTTTCATTTTCATACTCAAAAGTGTTCCTTCTATGACACGAACATTTTCACTTATCGAATACTTTTCGTAACTTGCACACTGAGCACATGCAGCGCATAGATTCTATGAGTAGATATAGATAAGAGTAAATTAATAAAAAATAATTTATTTTGTTCGTATAAAAATAAAAAATAAAACAATAACAAATAATTTTTGGTGTGTGCGTTTTTTTGAACGCCGGCAGCATAATAGTAGCTGCGCTATGACGGTTAATGCTTGCCGTGATGGTGGCCCCAGTGCTTGTGGTCGTCGTGGTGGCCCTTCTTGCCGTGGTCGTGGTGGTGGTGGTGGTGTTCCTCGTGGCCGTGGTGGCCCTTGTGCCCGTGGTGGTCCTCGTCGTAGTGGTGCTTGTCGTGGTGGCCGTGCTTGCCGTGGTGGCCCTCGTGGTGCCCGGAGTGGTGGTGGCCGCCCTTCTTGTGGTGTCCCCCGTGGGTGTCGTGGTGGCCATGGTGATGATGGTGCTTGTGGTGCTTGCCCTCCTTGTGGTGTCCGTCGTGGAAGTGGTGGTCCTTGTGGAAGTGATCCTTGTGATGTTTCTTGTGGTATCCGTCGGTGTGCTCTCCCTTGTCGTGGTGCTCGTGGTGGCCGTGCTTCTCGCCCTTGTGGTGGTGGCCGTGCTCGTGGTGCTCACCGTGGTGATCGTGCTCGTCCCAGTGCTTCTTGTGTCCGCCTCCATGCTCGTGGTGGTGATCCTCGTGGTGGTGCTTGCCGTGGTGGCCTTCGTGTCCCTTGTGGTGATGGTGGTGGCCCTTATGGCCCTTGTGCCCGTGCCCGCCGTGCTCGTGGTGGTGGTGGCCGTGGTGCTCGTGCCCGCCGCCGTGCTCGTGGTGGTGCCCCTTGCTCTCGGCCACGGCCATGTCCTGCGGGGAGTCGGCCATGCAGGCGGCCGCCAGGCACACCACTCCAAACACCAACAACGCCCTCATGTTGCCGATATCCCGTGTCGGTGCCTGAGTCGATAGGTTGTTAAGGAACGGATGCTGGTCGGTAACTGACCTCTGAATTGTTGATTGGCTTTTTATATCAATTGACTACTAGCGCACAATACCGAAACTTTTTATAGTAAACTCTACAGACTTGTATCGAGATTCGAGTAGTTTGGTTAAATATAGGTATTTTGGACGCCTCACCTGTAGGAAATCTGAGAATGTCAAGTTATTTTTATTCAATTATTCAAATAGTTACCGTAAAAATACTGTCCACTTAGTTCAAATAAATCATACACAAAATTAAAGTTAAAGACCCAGCGTTTGTGTTAAGTATAATTGTTAAAGCATATTAAGTAAAACAAAAAATTAATTGAAATTGTAAGCATCCGGAAGAGGTCGCGGTTTTTTGACTTATTGTTTTTACCGCTTTTCCAGATGTTACAAGGAACCACGCAAAACTGCGTCAGCAAAGTAGGTACTTTAAATTAAGTGTATTGCAATTTTGTCAATTCGTACTACCTAATATTATAAATGGGAAAATGTGTCTGTTTGTTTGTCCATCTTTCACGGCAAAACGGAGCGACGAATTGACGTGATTTTTTAAGCGGAGGTAGTTGAAGGGATGGAGAGTCACATAGGCTACTTTTTGTTTCTTTCTAATGCGAGCGAAGCCGCGGGCAAAAGCTAGTAATAAATAAAAGAGCTTTCAAACCATGTATTTATGAATAGCAAGAGATATATTATGTAGATGTGTAAACTTTTTATCAGTTAAAACGTTTGTTACAGAACTTATGGCTGGACTAGGTATTCATTCATAAGTTTCATGACAATCATGACGCACGTTAAGACCAGCTCTATCAGATCTACCTATCTGAAAATTTCAGACTAAAAAATCAGAGTGTGTGTGGACTGTGTGAATAGTAGCGAAATTTGGCTGATTTTGTGATTTTATATGGTTATGATCATTTCAGATTATGAATTGTCAGACTGTGTAAGGCCTTACGGCCTCGACGAGATCGCACCGATCCGTCAGGGCAACTATACAGTTATGCAAAAGGCCGACCTTGAACTACAGCTCCGTTGTTACGCATTTTACTCGCGACCAAATCGGAAAAGATGGTCAACAATCTAACACCAACAGATCACTAACGTCTCGGAAAAAGGCTAATGACTCTAGAAGTAATTAGAATCACAGTACCGGCCAATATTATCACATTGGTGATCATCATTGTTTGATTTTTATGCTTGCTTGTAGATTGCTTATTTTATTAGGGCTTTTGTACAAATTCGTGATCAATACTGCAACTAAATTTTATAGTGAATTATAATAGGAGACACAGCCCATTACTAAAATCTGTAATAAAGAAATATAGTTATTTGTTTTACAAGGGGACAAAGTTGTTGTTTAACCGCACGTGCCAATATTGATACCCGAGCAAGAGAAAGATCCCAATATTGAACAACGAGCGTAGCGAGTGGTTCAAGAAGTGGAATCTTGAGCGTTGCGAGGGTTTCAAGGCACGATGGTTATTTAAACAAACTTTGCCACCGAGTGAAACACAAAATTTTTCACCACACCAACACGAACAAAATACTGACTATAAAACATCAAACTCAATCAAATCCATCAATCTATTGATGAATGATTCAAAATCATCATTTATTATACATACCTAAATTCTCCCAGCCCCTTGAGACATCAAGTTAAAATTTGTATGAATTTACTTTGCACTCTTGTGAGCATGTAATTTTGCTATCTGCTTTCGAAGAACAAAGTAAGCCCAGTTGGTGTGGTGAAAAGTATATTAAATGTTTATTAAATTATACATGAAAATCATGAAATATGTAAATTTGGCAACTGTCGCAATCTCGCGCGTATTTTATAAAACACAATTAATTTTTGAAATTATAAACTAATTAATTTTTTTACTTATTAAAAAAAAGAATTACCTAAAATATACTATAGTGTGTAAAGTAAATTACCTTCTACATCAACATATTAAAAAAAAAATTATTTTAATAGGTACCTATTAATTCTTGGAAATGGTTAGCATGAAAGGGGTGGTAAAATTCTAATGTCAAGTTAGGTAAGGTACAGCGGGGCAAATCTCGACTGGGGGGCAAATGTAACTGGTTAATGTTTTCCATGTTTTACAATGCTTGCATTATTAAATAGAGTGTCCATCGGTTATACAAGGTGCTCGCGAGGAACCCATATAACTTTAACGGCATATTCTTGGTCACATTTTAAGACTAAAATGTCATATAAACTTTTCTAGATTTCGTCTAGTTTCAGAGTTATTGCCAATTTAAAAAAACATTTCCGTATTGTTACTCAGTAGAAAAGGTTTCTTAACGCCACTGATGCGCAATTGTGGAGCATAGTCTCACAGTAATCGATAGATGTCAAAATGTGACAAGAAAAACTTCCAAATAATTTGGTTTTTAGAAAAATAAATGAAGGAACTCATTTTAATTGCCAACTTTATGGATAAAAAAAAAATTTTATGTGAAAATACGTCCAAAAAAGTAAAAAAAAACACAAAAAAAATTTTTTTTTTGGTGAAAAATTTTAAAATTCATATAACATTTTTTCTTTCTTTTTGCCTCAGAAACGCGTGGTTCAAGTTATGCGGGTTCCTCGCGAGCACCTTGTATATGGTAGGCGTGTTCAGTGGATACATGTTGAACTCAACATCATAGTGTAATAATGGAAAAAATGGATCAGTTACAATTGTCCCCCAGTCGAGATTTGCCCCGCTGTACCTTACCTACTACTAGTAGATCAAATGGGGTATCGTTAGATACATTGTTGTTTATTTTTTTGCTGTGGAACAAAATATTTTTTGAAGTAAAAAGTGAAAAAAAATAACACTCAATTTATTTAAAAAAAAGATCTATTACCTACTATAATTGGATTTTGAAAGACGTAATATGTAGTGTAGTAACATTTGGTGTGATACTATACAGCACGACCACGGATGATTTTATTAATTCTGATGCGGTACAAATTCACGAAAAAAAATGTACTTTTTTGTACTGACGTTTAAAAAAAATGTACCCTTATGATTTTGGAGTTTCGACATAGGGCCCGGGGTCGTGCTAGGTAGGTACTCCCTGGCACGACCACACTATATTTAATGAGATTTTAAATTTCTGTTGCAGTACAAATTCACGAAAAAAAATGTACTTTTTTGTACTTACCTTTTAAAAAAAAATACCCTCATGGTTTCGGAGTTTTGACATGGGGTGTGGTCGTGCTAGATAGGTGGTACTTCCTGGCACGACCACACTATATTTATGTTTAATTTGATGGTCAAATGAATACTAAACAAGTGTTTTGAAATTGTACTATGTAAATTACTTCAAAAACTTAGTGCGGTCGTGCCAGGGAGTACCTATCTAGCACGACCACAACCCATGTCGAAACTCCGAAACCATGAGGGTACTTTTTATAAAAAGGTAAGTACAGAAAAGTACATTTTTTTTCGTGAATTTGTACCACTACAGAAATTTAAAAAATCATTAAATATAGTGTGGTCGTGCCAGGAAGTACCACCTATATAGCACGACCACACCCCATGTCAAAACTCCGAAACTATGAGGGTATTTTTTTTAAAAGGCAAGTACAAAAAAAGTACATTTTTTTTCGTGAATTTGTACTGCAACAGAAATTTAAAATCTCATTAAATATAGTGTGATCGTGCCAGGGAGTACCTACCTAGCACGACCACGGGCCCTATGTCGAAACTCCAAAATCATAAGGGTACATTTTTTTTAAACGTCAGTACAAAAAAGTACATTTTTTTTCGTGAATTTGTACCGCATCAGAATTAATAAAATCATCCGTGGTCGTGCTGTATAGTATCACACGCTAGATAGGTGGTACTTCCTGGCACGACCACACTATATTTATGTTTAATTTGATGGTCAAATGAATACTAAACAAGTGTTTTGAAATTGTACTATGTAAATTACTTCAAAAACTTAGTGCGGTCGTGCCGGGGAGTACCTATCTAGCACGACCACAACCCATGTCGAAACTCCGAAACCATGAGGGTACTTTTTATAAAAAGGTAAGTACAGAAAAGTACATTTTTTTTCGTGAATTTGTACCACTACAGAAATTTAAAAAATCATTAAATATAGTGTGGTCGTGCCAGGAAGTACCACCTATCTAGCACGACCACACCCCATGTCAAAACTCCGAAACCATGAGGGTATTTTTTTTAAAAGGCAAGTACAAAAAAAGTACATTTTTTTTCGTGAATTTGTACTGCAACAGAAATTTAAAATCTCAATAAATATAGTGTGGTCGTGCCAGGGAGTACCTACCTAGCACGACCACGGGCCCTATGTCGAAACTCCAAAATCATAAGGGTACATTTTTTTTAAACGTCAGTACAAAAAAGTACATTTTTTTTTCGTGAATTTGTACCGCATCAGAATTAATAAAATCATCCGTGGTCGTGCTGTATAGTATCACACAACATTTGATCAAAATAAAAAAGGAGGTGCAACCAACCCCATTGCTTAACTTAGGTAAATAGTATAGTACCTACCTAGTCTACCTACCTACTTACTTATAAACATATCTATACCAACTAATATGTAATAGTTATGTATAATTGTAATTACTTGTAGGTACCTACTTAATAAGTTTCATCGCTACTCCCTCCTCCCCCCCTACATGATAACTAGAACCACCAATTACTTCATAATTATTAAGAAAACAAACCTAATCGATTAATTATTATCACGTTTTTATTAACACGCGTACTTTAACATACTTATTACATCCATAGGTAAATAAAACGAAATTGCTAATTATTTCGCTCGTGAGATGAAACCCCACGCATGCGCCTGGCGTGGAAGTGAGGCTCTCTAGACTTTTCAATCGAGCGTCGTTTTAATTTGTAAAACTTTTACGGGTTCTTTCAATTCCCGCTGAGAAGATCAATTTGCTTAATTTAAGTATTATCTCGGTTACAAAATCGTATTTGTTTCATTTCTGAAACTGTTTACGTAGGTAATTCAATATCTATACCTACCTTCATAAAGCGCTATGCTTTTATGGTTGGTATTTATTTTATTTGTGTGATGATATTTGGTTCCTGAGTCATGGTTGTTTTCTATTTATATTTATCTATCGCCCACTCAATTGCTCTACATTTTTCAATTAACTCTATTAATAAGCAAAATAATGATGATAGAGACCTACCAAAAGCAACTGATAGTACAAGCTGTGCTCAATTTGGTGCGTAAATACGATGTAAGCCGACACGAGACACGACAGAGAAGTGGTCCAACTTTTCCTTTCTATATTGTTTGGGTACATTACAGATATGTAATACCCAAACAATTTTTGGAAAATTGTAAATCTGTGTTATTCACATGGAAACATTTTACTGTATATTATACTCGCTACGCTCGTGTTTGCATTTGTATTACAAGTTCCATTTGACTGGACCCTCGGACTTGCCATATCTACGTGCTTGATTAGGAAGTAGGAATTAGGTTGATCTGTGTAAGATTTCCCCCTACATTTAGTTATTATTCATTGTCATTCATTACATTGTTTCCCAAAGCACATCGCTGGTACGCTTTATACCTAAATACGCTTAGAAACGGTCTGGTACCTACTAGTGGCACGAGCCGGGGTTCGGGCCTTGACCTCTGTTTCTGAAGTCGTGCGACACACCTTACCGCTGAGCCGCCAAAATGCGATAAAACTAATAAAACATCGTAACTTTTCCAGCAATTTTGGTGCAGCATTTGTCGCGTTAAAGGAGTTTATATGTATAGCACAGTTCACACGCGCGCGTATCGCGGCGATATTTCTGCGTATCGCATCCACATCGCCAGATCCAACGAGACATCGCGCCGCGATACGCGTGCGAGTGTGGAGGGCACTTATGAAGCCAGCTGGAGCTGGAATAGTAAATTAGGATTAATAACAGTAAAATGAGTCTTAATTTTGATCATCTACCTACCTAGAAAACACATGTATATCTACCATGCAGTATCAAAATTGCTGGAAAAGTTACGATGTCTTTGTCTGGCAATAATAACTATAACGCCGTGGCTTGCGTGGGCGACGGTCGCGCGATGGTCGCGCGACGGCAATGCGACGCATACGAAATCAAACCTTATCGATATGGAAGTTTGAGACGCGACGGCGACGGTCGCGCGACGGTGACTTGTTGGGTGTGTGGGTGTGGTTCAGATAAAAAACCGGCCAAGTGCGAGTTGGACTCGCCCAACGAGGGTTCCGTACAAACTTTCAATGGTTAAAATAATCATGCTACTCATACTCATTTATTTGTAACGCCATTTTACACGTCAAGATTTGATTAAAAAAAAAATAATACTTAGAAAATAAATAGACAGAAGATTGAAATTACAAAAAGTTAGGCAATATTCACATAAAAAATGCACAAAAATAATTTTCTAATTCGGTAATAAAAAAATTGTCATAAGTGTAGAACGGGTGCTCGACCAGCCAATTTTTTAAGCGATACTTAAAGTTCGACACACTAGGCGCTTCAACCACATATTGCGGCAATTTATTATAGACGGCAGGGTCCATCACATGTGTTTGATGTGTTAATTTGTTGGATTTCGCCAATTTACGGTCGATACCTACTAACTTTGCGGCATTTCGAGTGTTGTACTTGGAACACATGTTGTTAGTGTTGTCACAGAATATATTATATATTTACAAGACAAGTACAGAAGGCTCACTCCGTCGATGTTCACAAAATGCCGCCATTCTAAATTCTTACCGTCATTAACAAACTGACCGCACGCGAGCAGCCAACATTGAGTTTTATTGCGCCGCGCGAAGGTCGTCGCCAATGAATTGGCCGCGAATTCGCGGCAGCTGACATGTACTTGTAGCGCGGCAATAGAATCGCGGCGTGAGCCACCCCTGGTTTTTTATGCTTCCAAGTTCTCTCTTACATAAATGGCTACCTGCGTGATAACTATTGCAGGCAGTGTCAGGATTCTTATATTTTAAAGAGTTCTTTGGCCGGGGTGTCTACAGGTACCTGAGAAACGATTCTGATAGCTCGTTTCTGAAAGCGAAAGACCCTCTCCCATTCAGCACAACGTCCCCAGAGCCCCGCACCGTACTGTATTAATGAATGGACAGTGGCAAAATAGGATGTCCGGGCTACTTCTGGAGCCACAGACTTTGCAACTCGACCTAAGGCAAAGCACGCACTGCCCAGACTATCACACAGTTTATCTACTTGCTGGTCCCATTTTAAGCCGTGATCAATCTTTAAACCTAGGAAAGTAGTCGTGGATACCTGTTCAAGTTTTTCACATTAATATGAACTATCAACGGCGTGGTCATGCGGCCCGAAAGATTAAAATGCACAAAGTGAGTCTTTTTGAGATTTAAAGCTAAGCCATTTCATGCGAACCATTGACACCGTGGCTGGTGTTGGCGACGGTCGCGCGATGCTCGCGCGAGGGTGATGCGACGCATACGAATTCAAACCTTATCGATATGGAAGTAGACGATGCGATGAGACGCGACGGCGACGGTCGCGCGACCGTCGCCCACGCAAGACACGGCGTAAGACAGCTGAGTTGTCGTTTTATTCAAGGCTCGCTGAAGACTTTCAGACGTTGGTGCAGTAACTATGGCAGCAATATCATCGGCGTACATTAAAATGTTGGCAGCCTGTATCGCAACCGGTAGGTCGTTGAGGAGAAGTGAAAAGTATGTTAGATACTGACGATCCATAGTTGCCTCTGAGGGATCTGATCTACCACATTCCCCTACCACATTGGTACTCATATAAGACTTGTCTAGAAGCACAGTATAATAAAGAGTACTATCGTACAGTATGGCCACCCTCGCTCCCCGCTGAAAGTGCCGCCAACTCCCTCTCGGTTACCTCACAGTTACCGCCTGTCAAAAACACTAACAGTCGACCTGTCATATTTCACTCATACAAGCATAGTACGTTCACCTACACGAGCTAAGACTGTGTGCTAGGATTGCGCCTCTTTCAATATATTTGTGAGTGTGTTTAGTAAAACGTCCCACTTTGTCGGTTACCATTAAGGCGAGATTTACTTGTATCTTCATATGAATAAACTGACAAAGCGGCTTTATAGCAATCGACAAAGTGGGACGTTTTCCCGTGCACACTTACACACACACAGGCTTAAGACTTTTGAACCTCAGTTTTGACAATTTGGCCCATATTCTTAGCTTGATATGTTTTAAAATGTCAAATATTAATATTAGCGCCATCTAGCTGAGCGTACCCTTCTTCTGTATGGTACTGAGGTAAGTACGTTTTTTTCATAGACTTTACCTGTCTATACGGAGTTATATATGTCTTTGGCTAGAAGTATAGGTACTCTATAATGAGCATTATTGTATTTAGTGCCATCTCTCGGCAAAAATTACTAAGTAATTTACGCGACTTGAGACTCGTGCGAACCTTTAGGCATGGAAAGTCACATAAAAAGTTGTCGAAACGTGGTCGAAACTAATAATAAAGATGGCGCTGCATTTGAATTTCTTGACTGATAACTCTAATACTAAATTGAATATACTCTAAGGTAGAGCAGAGTCTAACTGGGGAAGTACCTCCGCTTTACAAAAGACCGCGGTCAAATAGGACTAGACCTTACTCATTGTTGTGTTCCTGCCGGTGAGTAAGGCAGCCAGAGCTCAACAAGGGTGCGGTATGCTGACGACGGGAGAACCTACGGAACGGAACTAATTAGGACAATAGATTGTCCTTTGAGTCGTCGGCACCCAGGCCCCTTCTAAGTACAGGTTTGTACAAGTTTCTAATGAATCGAGTCGGCAACGCACATGTACCACTCCTGGAGTGGCAGGCGTCCATAGGTTACAATGACCGCTTTCCATCAGGCGGTCCGTGTGCCTGTTTGCCACCTACGTGGTACAAGAAAAAAACTCGACGAATTCACCTTAAACATTAAAAACTAAGTATATCAAAATCGATTGATTCGTTCGGGAGCTACGATGCCACAGACAGACAGACATGTCAATAATACTCCGTCGTTTTTGCGTCGGTGGTTAAAAACAAGAAACCTCCTTGAAAACTATAATAAAACACAACTTTCTATGAAAATTGGTCAAGTGCGAGTCGGATTTCGACATTTCCATACAAAAAGGTCATGAGCGCCTGACGATATGTGATAGCAATGTACACTAAATTTGAGTTATAAGATTTTACGTATATTTTGGAAACTATAAGAGATAGAGCAGATAGACTTCAGATTTTGGTTGTCGGTGGCACAATTTTTTTTTGTTTTCGTATATATACACCTTTTTTTGGACCTATGTGGGCAATATTATGGTCGGTGAAGTTCTAAACGGTCTTAAGCGCCTCCTTTTTAGTACGAACTTAAGTCATTTTGCAAATGAATTTTTTTTTTAACAATTTCTAAAACAAAACAAAACAGAAATGAATTTCTTTATACCTGTCCAACGCGCTTACACAATTTAAGACGTTTAGTAACTACTTGCAGCGGCAGTGAGTGAAATTCGTAATTTGAGTTTTTTTCTCTTAAGTCCGACTTACGCTTGACTGTAGATTTCTAATAGGTTTTCCTGTAATCTACAGGTAGAGGGCTATCTCGTGTATTTTTTTGAATTTTTTTTTCTAAGTAGTTTCGGAGATAAGGGGGGAATGGTCATTTTTTGCTTATTTTCTTAAATTACTTCTAAATTACCAAAATAAGAAAATATAAAAAAAATATATTTCAGATGCTGATAAAATGCTCTAAAAAGCGATGTGGTCTCGGAAACATAAACGATTCGGACCAATGTTACCAATAATATTTTAAGCGCCCTTTTTAGGTCAGAGCTCATTATACTTAGGAAACCACTGAAGTATATCATTTTATTGACACGAAATCGATTTGATACCTTTAGTTTAGTTGAGTTCATAAATATGTGTACATTTTTTCAACTTGTTGCAACGAGTTAAGGTGAAAAAATGTACACATATTTATGAACTCGACTGTACTTGGATTCGAGATAGAGGCGACCGATTGATTACTTACGCAATCCAAATAAATACGCAATAAGTAGTACATATAAATATAATCTAAACATTGTTGCGGTTTACTGTTCTCTAATATATTTTACAAGTTTTTCAACTCCGCGTTAGACAAGGTAGTTTTAGCTTGAGATGAGATACAATACTAATATGTCCGCTACTGATTTTTGTCAATAGAATTAATTCTCAGTCCTCAGTGTGTTTGGAGATTGTCCTAAAAACAAAAGCCTATATGGTCTATGTATGACGCTTAAGATCATTTGCGAACTCGCTGTGATAATTACACTCATCAATGAAAATATTTGTTATTTCGATTTTTCTTATGCTTACCTACCGTTATAGTCACTGTAATTTAAGTACCTACCTCCTTTCGGTGGCTGTGTTATTCACCCCGTATGGTTAGTTACGTTCCACCTTATCACTCAAACTCGTATAATAATCCCTTATAAGGGATACGAGATTGAAACATATATGTATGCACTATACGAGGTTGAGTCACACAACCCTCGATTTGAAGCGAAGCAATTGGGACCTCATTTTGGAGACGCAGCTATCGTTGTGTTACATGTTTCTCTGTAGTACCACTGGTACTACTACCTACTACATACCTATTACCTAGAACATTTTCAGTCGTTAGGTTTTCGTGGGATAGCCTTTCCAATAGTAATAAAAAAATATATAGACACACATAAAACACTTACCGACTTACACATCCATCATCGTTTTTTATCGGTAATTAAGACTGCAGGGTAGTTGGACTGCACTTAATAGTTGGTAGAAAATTTTGGGCCTAAAACAAAAAGCACAAATAGAAACACAATTGGTAGGTAAATTGAAACATACCTACAGAATGTCCGAAAACACATGCAGGGACTAAACTAGTATAATGTGACCCCAGTAAACGATGCACGGTATTCAAGCAACCCATTGTCAATTTTAAGTTTTATATGGATTTTGAAGGTATTTACTTGGAATTATAAGTTGCATTTCTAGAAAAAATAAAGAAGGAGCCATTTGAGACGGAAATCTGAAGAACAAAATTTTAACCGAATCACACAGGATAGAAACGTAGACAGTCTTATTTCAACCTTTTAAAACGCGACCAAAGAGAGTGTGTTTAAACGACACGGCCCTTTGAAGTTTCGACATAAATGAAATACAGTGGTATTAAGAGGCAGACATTGGTTCAGTATTTGAATTCGGGCGAAAACCGTGGTCACCGTGGGCTTGGCAGCCGCGTTTTTCGGAGAACGAAAAGTGAGATTATTATATTTCCGAACGTTATAAAGATAGACTAAACAGAAACAACCTTTTGAACTCTTTTAGCAAATCCATAGCAAAAATAGCATACTTAGTATAAAAAGGAACCCTTAGTTAGGTACAGTTTCGTCGTGTCCGTCAGTAGATAGGTACCTAGTTATGTGACGTTTGGTCACAGTAATTTTTACACTACAATTTTATTTTTAGACTTACAAGTATATCTAGGTAAATTCGAAATGATTAAAAAAAATACACAAATTAATCATTAATACATTATAGGCCCATGTCCCACATATCGACAGGTACTCTGTCCGTAGTGCTTTTGGATACCTACATAAATACATGTCCGATCGCCTACGCTCGTAACGCGTAGCACTGAATGTGTTTTGTTTGTACGGATTTCTTGTTTGTACGGATTTCTCAATGTCTTATAATTTTCCGTTTTTTCATAATTTGGTATCCTACAGGATTTAATAAGACAGTAGGTACAGTATCAGGAATAACACCAATTTTATGGAATGACTTGAGACAGAGTACTACTTAGAGACGACTAAGTAGACGGGTCAATAGAAAGAAAAAGAATTAGCTGATGAACTCCGGAATCCTGAGCTTTCTATAGTCAAAGGTCATGGGAGGAGAATGACAAATACAATTTTTGGTTGGAAAGACCGTCCAATGGCAGAACTCTCGTATTATGAAGGTAGATCAACTAGGCATAATTAACTGTTTACATCGTACGGACACTTTTCAAGAGGGGAGTCTTTGGTCCTTCCAAGCGGTAATACCTCGTTATAGTTATTACCTACATTGACCTTTTATTATTTCCCGTAGATACTTACATTTAATTGACTTGTACTTAAGTCGTTATGTTTTTGTTGGCTGGTTGAGGATAGGTAAGGTTGTTCTAAGCAAGTTGTAACGTTCATAGTTCCTTGGTAGGACTTGATTTCATGACGGTGTACGAATTTAACTAATTGTTTGACACCATGACTTATGACAATGGAAAAACTGTAATAGAATACAATGCACCAAAGAAAAGTTTCTCGACAGTTTCATATAATTTTCTAATAGACCATTAGAAAATTATATGAAACTGTCGATATGATTAAATTATAAACATGATTTACTGCACAGCGTGCGTATCCGAAATGCACAAACGCTCACGAAACGAAACGCTCGTAGATATCTATCTCTATCGCTCTTGCGTATTTGCGTGACAGAGCCAGACTACCTTTCGCGGCGTTTCGTTTTCGTTTCGCGTTATAGAAATGCCATTTGGCTAAGGGGCCTGACTTGTTTAGGTACTCAAAATAAATAACTGCCAATAAAATCTAATGAGTTCGGATTAATTTACGTGGCTATATTTCGCTACTTTCAGTCAATAAGTCCTAATTAACAACATACTTTTGTATATGAGGTTTATATTTCGTACCTAGCTTATAAGAATATTTTGCATGCTTCTTCAAGCAAAATGTATACGCATGTAAAAATCATGTCCACACCTATTGTGAACACTACATTTTCGCAAACAAATATCTCTTTATCTTTAACATTTACAAAGGTGGCCTAACTACATACTAGTCATAGTACTACTGCGATTGCCTACATAAGAATATGATCAAGATTCAAGCAATACGAGTAGGTATATGCTTGGTAGAATTCATAGCAAGACTACCAGTCTAAAGCATCACGCAACTACCTAGATACTTAATTCAATAGGTACAGGGATTACTACGACACAAAGTTGGTTTATTT
The DNA here is from genome assembly GCF_023078275.1 of Leguminivora glycinivorella. Classification (NCBI taxonomy): domain Eukaryota; kingdom Metazoa; phylum Arthropoda; class Insecta; order Lepidoptera; family Tortricidae; genus Leguminivora; species Leguminivora glycinivorella. Next base: position 28,659,832 of record NC_062971.1, read on the forward strand.
TGAACAGCTATCCATGACCCACGTGGCGGCGGAGTTTTTGTCCCGTCCCGGCGACAAAACACTTTTAGGCCCATGTCGCAACCGCAATCACCAGAAACCGTAATTAGGCGTAGCGCGTGCGGCGCGACGTCCTTGCCGGCGGTTTCACTGTGCAACCCGCAACAAAATATCATGATATAAATGCCTCTCGGACAATCGGACTATCAGTGCACACCCAGGTTTCAATCATTCAACAAGAGTTCATCGAAACGACCAATATGAGGACGCTGGTCGCCCTAGCCGCACTGGGGTGCGTGATGGTCGTTTGTTCCGGCCGGGAGCTCGGCCAGAAGGAAACCGATCTAGTCGCCGCCGCCAGCCACCACAAGGGCCACCACCACGAGGAGGGCGGCGGCAAAGAGCACCACGAGCACCACCACCACGAGCACGGCGAGAAGGGCCACAAGGGACACAAGGGTCACCACCACCACCACAAGGGAGAGCACGGCCACCACGGCAAGCACCACCACGAGGGTCACCACGAGGAGCACGGCGGCGGACACAAGAAGCACTGGGACGAGCACGACCACCACGGCAAACACCACGAGCACGGCCACCACCACAAGGGCGGCAAGCACGGACACAAGAAGCACCACGACAAGGGCGAGGAGACCGAGGGCTACCACAAGAAGTACCACAAGGACGAGTACCACAAGGACCACCACTTCTACGACGACCACCACAAGGAGGGCAAGCACCACAAGCACGGTCACCACCACGGCCACCACGAGAAGAAGGGCGGCGGCCACAAGAAGGGCGGCCACCACCACTCCGGCCATCACGAGCACCACCACGGCAAGAAGGGCCACCACGACAAGCACCACTACGACGAGGACCACAAGGGACACAAGGGGCACCACGGCCACGAGGAACATCATCACCATCACCACGACCACGGCAAGAAGGGCGGCCACGAAGACCACAAGCACTGGGGATTCCATCATGGCAAACACTGAGACTGTTAAAATATTCGTTATGTTTTTATTGTTATTTTTTACAATACCTCCATGTAAATAAATGTAAAATAAATTTGAATTTAATTTAAAATATTGACTTTCATTATGAATAAAGATAGGAGCTCTTATTCACCCCATTTATTTCTAGAATTCTTAGGCCTACTAGAATTTTTAAAAATACTTGGTAAAAATTAGACCAAGTTTTGTGGTCGCTGTGTGCAATGAGATTTGCAAATTCCAAATCATCCTTGATCCTACAAAGGTTAATCCTTATCAATTGTACCTATAAAATGTAGGTATTCAACACAACAGTACAAAAGCTTAGTAAGCAATCGTGAGCTTAAGAGTAGGTGTATCCAAAGTAGTGGAGTAAATCACATAGGTATCGTACGGAACTTCAACAAATGATACTTTTATATTTAGCGTCAATGTTTTACTCCAGCTGAACCCTATATTAAAATAAGAGTAGTTAGTGACGCATTGTGGCCCGGTATATTTCTGTAACAACGAAACCAATCAGTCCGCGCGGAGCCCGAGCGATGTCGTCACCGCGCGGAGGCACTCGTCCAGAAACCAACAGCAATATGATTGCTAAAGATCAGCCTGTAATCGACAACAGATGAAAGTGCTCTTATCTATAAATTCAAAGTACGGAAACTCTTGTGACACTCTGCGTCAGTAGTTGTCTTCATAAACACCCACGTGCAACGCCGGTAAGAAAACAATTTATTTTTAAATACTTATCCGAATCGTTACATCATTGTGTTAAATGCGCTCTACTCTCTATCTTTCGTTTCCTTCCAGAGGATGAAGATTACACTAATAGCAGGGCTTTTAGCCTTGGCCATCGTTTCATCCCGAGCGAGAAACGTTAGCGATTTCAAAGGCGACCAAAATGTGAGCGCCGAGGTGGGTGCCATACTGAAAGACGATCTAGCGGGCGCCGGCACCGAAGCGCGCGACCAGGCGGTCGCCGGCACCGAGCACAAACACAAACCCAAGGACAGCCACCACGAGGCGGGCGGCGGCCACGAGCACAAGGAGCACCACCACAAGGAGGACGGGGAGAAGGGCGACAAGGGGTACAAGTCCCACCACCACCACGACAAGGCCGAGCACGGCCACCACGACAAGCACCACCACGAGGGGCACCACGGCGAGCACGGCGGACACAAGAAGAAGCACCACGACGAGCACGACCACCACGGCGAGCACCACGAGGCGGCGCACGGACACAAGGGCGGCAAGTTCGGACACAAGAAGGGCCACAAGAAGGGCTCCAAGACCACCGGCTTCCACCACAAGTCGCACAAGGACGAGTACCACAAGGAGCACAAGTTCTACGACGATTTCCACAAGGGCGGCCACCACAACAAGCACGGAGACTTCCACGGCCACCACGACAAGAAGGAGGGCCACCACAAGAAGGGCGGCCACCACGAGAAGGGCCACCACGAGAAACACCACGGCAAGAAGGGCCACCACGACAAGGGGCACTACGACGAGGACCACAAGGGGCACAAGGGGCACCACGGGCACGAGGAGCACCACGCGCACCACCACGACCACGGCAAGAAGGGCGGCCATGCCGGCGGCAAGGAGCACGGCTACAGCCACCACAAGAAGGGCTAATTATTAAATATACTTACATATTCTTATTTGTTTTGAAGTCATTTTGCATAATGCTAAGTCAGTATGTATGTAATTTAGATTTAACGGTTAGACTTAGATCCAATATTAATTTATATACCCAATCAAAAACTCTAAAAAGCTAATCATAGAATTACTACATTAGAATTAATTCATAATTTTACCTTCACGATGTTTACTAAAAATTATCAGGGCTTCTCGTATTTTTCTTAAATAATTTTAAATATAAACATAAATAATACGCGATTAAGTCCCCATTTTGCTAAAAAATAACGATTTTGTCCATTAGGCCTTAGAAGCGTTTTGTGATGATAGGTAGTGACAAAGTTATGTTGATATATTATACATTTTAATACATTTACTTTACAAATAATTGAGTGAAATTTTAAGGCTGTTTTTATTAAATGTTTGTTGTTCATAAGTATATTTTTTTATTTGGAGTCTCTTTTTACTACTAATATTATTCCTTTACTAATATTTTTCCTATTATCCCTAAGTTTTTAATTTTATGACGATCATGATGGGGATTATATTTTTGTACACAAACGCAAACTTATATTGTAATTTTTTCGTGAAATAAATCATCTATCTATCTACTATCTACTCTGAGGCTGGAAACAGTACTCGACCGTCGGCCAGCGCGTATCATACGCCGATCGCACGCGCTGATCGTCAGTTGTGATCAAGCGTTCAGTGTTCGACCGATGGTCGACGCGCACCATGCGTTGCGTACGCTAGTTGTATGTGATCGGTCGCTTAGATCAGCGTCGCATTGAACGTACGTATACATCTTCTACAAGCGTCGGTCGACCGACGGTCGCCGTGCGCGCGACGACGTAGCTGCACTCGCGTAGCAGTTTATCAGCGCTGCACTGTATTTCTTCGTACATTTTCATTGATATAGCTACGTCCAACCAATGTCAGCGTCAGCGCTGACCGTCGGTCGAGCACTGTTACCAGCCTAAGACTTAAGACTGTACTTGTAAATTCAAACCAAAGTAATTTTAAAGTAATTTTAAACTAAATACGAGGTTTAACTGTACAAAACTTATATGTCCCATATTTAGTTTAATGTTGTGAAGAAGTTACAAGTGCAATCATGGTCTACACTGTAAAATAAACTAGGATAATATTCAGGGATCTACAACAACGTGAAATAGCAAATACACAAACATAATACTCAATACTCAGCCTGCAAGCATGTTTATTTTAGTATTATGAAATATTTCATTACATTACAAAAGGGCCATGAGTGGGGCGAGGTGGTCAAACTCAATTTTCTCTGTGATATTCTTAGTCTTGATGTTTTCATCTTGATTGGCAATGAAAATTAGGTTGCCATCATCACGCCAACCATATTTCTTAACCCAATGTTTTAGAGTAACATCTGAAAGAAGAGACAAAGTGTGCATATAAATTATATTACTTGACATATGTGTTTCAAAACATATAATTAGTCAAAATACATATTTACTTAAATGATTATCAGACTGCAAATGTATAAATAAATATTATAGGACATCCTTACAACAGTTTGACTAAGTCCTATGGTAAGCTCAAGGCTTGTGTTGTGTTGTGGGTACTCAGTGATATGATAGAAATTGATACAATATATTTACTGATGTAGTGTGAAAAGGGTTTCCTTCGGATTTTTCCGGAAATGTTCGTATTTGTCATGCTATTTCAGTCAATGTCAGTACATCTTGTACTGAGACTGACTGAAATAGCATGACACGTTCGTACATTTCCATAACAATATGAAGGCAAATCTTTTCGCACTATCTGTATATCATTTTCTTCACAAATACTCTTTCAATCTTTACAGGAAAACCAAGATATTGAACACTTAATTTTGCAAGCTAAATATTGATGAAGAATAATATATGAACTATTTTTAGGGTGGAAAGTTTTTTAAAACCTGTGTAAAAAAACGTTTCGTTGTGTTCACACTGTTGCTCAATAAGCAATGATCAGCGTTTCCCAAATAACAGACAGCTGAACCTACACTAATGCGCTGCCAAAATGATCAACATCAAGCTATGGGAACCCATGGCATAGAGAAATAAGTAGTGTGTTCACCACATGTATCAATCACCTCACCTTAATTAATAACAAATTAGTAGTGGAAGGTATGGTAAAATGTGTTGAGACTGATTCCCGTGAGACAACAGACGTCGTCCCGTGAGACGAAAGACGTCGTCCCGTGAGACGACAGGCGTCGTCCCGTGAGACGACATGACGTCGTCCAGTGAGATGACATGGCGTAGTCCCGTGAGACGACAGATGTCGTCCCGTTAGACGACATGGCGTCGTGCTGTGACACGACAGGCGTCGTCCAATGAAACGACATTGCATTGTCCCGCGAGACGACAGGGTTGTTCCTGTGTGGTGGCATGGAGACGATGAAGAAAATTGACAGCGAGGGGACGCAGAGTAATCCTATGCACCGTCATAAAGAATATAAGGGACAAATGCCACGCTCACGTAAGACGAGACAGAGCGACGTCCCGTGAGACGACATAGGTTCGTCCCTTGAAAAGTCATAGCTTCGCCTCGTGAGGTGACAGGACACGAGATGTTTTGAAACGACAGATGAGGTCCCATTAGATAACCTGGCCTATGAAAAGATAGGGCCCACGATCCGATAGGGCATCGCCTAGTGATATGACAAAGGAGATCATTCATTGTGCAGACATGATTCGTCATTAGAGACAACATGAGTAAAGTTGTGCTGTGCGAAAAAGTACACTGTCATATAAATTGACAAGCGTCGCCCCGTAAAAGATTAAACTTTGCAGCGACTTGGAATTTGGATTTCGTTGCCCTATGCGATGATTTACGACATCTTGTGAGAACCCATTGGGTTATTACATGCTATGCACTAGCCACTAATTCACCTTTCGTGTCATGAGACGAGCGTTATGATCACGAGGCAAAATGTTGTATTTGTACTCGAATCTCAATGAGATTATGTCGCTTTAACATCTACTTTGCGGTAATTAGCACAACTCTTAACTAAACATACTTTGTATAAGGTATTTCTAAACATATGTACTTCGTAGAAGGTCTTTCGAATCAGAACCACAGCGTACGTGTTAACCTGAGACATACACAATTACACAGTTTAGTCATTGTCTTATTAGACAAAAATCATCACGTGATGGGTTCCCATAAGTGGGGTCGTTTTAGACAGGTAAAGTGAACGACATCGGCTTCGTCTCAATTGCCTAATTAGCTAATACATAATCAGCGTGGTCACCTGACCAACAGATGAATGATTGTGAGGAATGTCCAAATTTATCTCACTCGTGAATATCTGAACGGCCATAATGATGACGAATGTGTGATCCAATTACTGTAAAGCAACGCCGTTATTGCCAACCTAATTTGTCATGTCAACTTTTAGAATGCTCGTCATGATAGAGGTTTATTAGCAGGTTTGACGTTGTGAAAATCCACTTCGACATCTAAAAACGTGTGGGTGGAGCTTCGGTAGCAATTAACTAGCACTTTGTTGCCAGATACTAAACGAATTAAGAAATATACATAATAGTGACGCTAAACAGAATGAAAAACCACTTTATATTACAAAGCCCTTCTTGCCCAATCAGAAAGGGAGAGGGGGCGGCGAAAATACCAATGGGAAAAAGAAAATCCATTAATTTATGCCACTGTTTTACGCTATTCCTAGAGTGCAGATTCTTTTAAATGAATGATTAGAGCTCTAGTCTCATCAACTCACGGGCGTCAATAATTGACGCATGGTCTTGGGTCTTGATACGGACTTTAGAAATGCAGAAGAACCACTCGGGTACTTAGCAAATGTTGACTATTAGCTACAAAATAACTTACCGCAAAGGAAAATTCTTGTACTAGGCTCATTACTCTGTGAAACCTGAATATTCGTCTGTATTTCAGCAAACTTATAGCTGTCCGGCTGAAACATCCAGTCGGACTAATGGCGGATAATGTTCCAGTATATGTTGTTCAGTATACCGAACTGACAAAAGTATTACTTCTGTAACAATTGACCCAGTAGAGACTTCTGAACCAATTCATTTAAAAATAAAAAGCTACAGCTCGGAAAGTTTTCTAAGTACGATATATACATATATGTACTACAAATTGACCTCAAACTGCCGTTAATCGACCAACGGTTAGAATACTCAATCATGCATTATTACTAACGTTAGCTAGACCAAGGTTACAGACAATCCTTGAAGAGGTTAATTACAAAGACAACAAACTCGTACCGGAAATCTGACTCCCAAATATATACGATATTTTGTGGATAGTTTGGCAAAATGACTTAAAGGATATGTTATTTAGTACAATAGCATTTTAGTATGCCTTGTTGCATTGTTACTCAGGACGGACTCTCGTCGTAAAAGGATTTGTCGGTTGCCAGGTCGATTGCGTAATGTTACGAATCCTATGTTTCTATAAATAACTAACGAATTAGATTAAAGAGACGACCGAACAATATTCTCAAACTATTTACAGCGAAGAACTATGGCTTACATCTCTTGACCGAAGTAAATTAAGTTGGTCCTAAACTTAAACAATTACACAAAACAAAGCAAGAAACCATGTAGGTAAATTGTATTCAAAGTGCTTATTTGTTGTATGAGTATGATATATCGAAAACACTTTAAGCTCATTAAAACCAATAGGGCAATACATTTTCCGAGAGAAGCCGATTTTCACAATTTGCTAAGGCACTCTATGGATAAAATGTTGAAAGGTAGTCACTGAATGTGGAGGCCTGTTTCTGAAATAATAAATTAAACGGAAATTGAAGGATGAATCTCTTACGATTTTAGAACACAGTTTCCTCTTACAAATAAAGAAGCGCTCGCATCCTAAAATTATCGCCCGCTACTGCGGTATTACTAACAGAAAGTTCCCGTTTATTTCATTTGACAAATGTTTTCTGAATAGGTTTCTGGGGCCTAGAGAGATTAACAGAAGTTGTATATTTACAATTAACTTTTGGAACTCCATTAGCGCGTTGTAGGATCGATACACATTTCCGCAGTTGCTTACTAAGCGCCATATATTAGAATTTTGCGGCGCGACTATTTGTCAGTAACAGAGTAGACGCCACAACTTATTCAAAAACGGTTCGTAAGGTCAGAGGACGAGTCCCAGTCCCAATTGAATTTAGTGTAAGGAACTAGAAATATGATGTTTATAACATTACTGTGCTTATGACTTAATTTAGAAGACTTCGGACTCCTAATATACCTGACATACAAGAATTTGTTAGGACACTCATAAAAGGGAGCGCAGATTCTAGGCAAAATGGGTTTCTAGTGGTAACAGAAAACTTAAAATTATTGCCGTTTAAATAGATATTGATGAACTATATTTATCAAAAGTAAGGTCTTGAAACCTAAATGAAAAATAAAAGCTCAGCGCTTAAGGTACGCAGTACTTATAGCTACGATATTTTGACCTATTGGTCTCGGATGACAGGCAAGTGTAAATACCATTGTCATCGTCCGTGGTGCTACATGCTACAGCCGTGCGCACGTACGACTTTTAAGAAAATTCTAATTATATGCCATACGATAAATAAATAATTGTCATCTCGGTATAATTGTAGAATCAGGTATTACCCTACATAACAGTTGCATCTTGTTTGTGAGAAGTCCCGCTGCATATGGATTTTGGGAAATAAGCAAGAATACAGTAAATATTAACCCGTATGTTTATGTGTATACATACATCAGTTTATAAATAACGTGAGACATTTATATTATACGCACAAAAGAGCAATATAGAATATATTGCATTGCAATTTGGTGATAAATTACGAAGGTTCTGAAAAGAAAACTATGTATTTACTATCTTAAGCTGATGACTGAATTTTTATTATAAATGGGTAATCGTACATCATTAACCCTTATTAGAAGAGTTATCTGTCGTCTTACATTCTTATTAGAATATCGAAATGGACTAAAGAGCCATAAGTCGTAATGTTTTAGAATTACTAGCTCACGAATCGTACAATTTTGCCTTTATAAATTCGGCTAGTCAGCACATAAGCCATAAAAATGATAAGCCTAAAAATATATGCCTCACATATTCATAATTATTCAAACACAAATTAAATATTTCAAATATCGAAAAAAGCATACTAGCTAGACATAGTAAAAGACTAAATAAAGTTGACGCGTACAGTGTAGAGAGGATTCCCGCATTAACTTTCATGTATATTCATGGAAGTATCAAAGTCAATTTAATTAGAAATAATTGCCTTCATTTTGATCTTCGCCTAAGTATGTGTGACTCATTAGATCATTGATTCGTTTCAATCGCTTGTATCCCAAAGCTTTTTGCTCAGTTGACCCATTTTAATTTAATAGGAAAAATTTGCATAGTTTCCGTTCTCGTAAAGACTTTGAGTAGGAGCTTACCTTTTATTATATGGATCCTTAGCTAACCATGGGCATGGTATTGTCAATTCAGTCAGAAGCCGAAAATGTATTATCATCTTATTTGCAGTTTTGCTACCAGTCCAGCAGTAACGCATACATTATCGTGATGTGGGTATACATTACAAATTAACATATGATAGCGTGCAATTTCTTCCAACTCAAGCGTTCATTTCAATTGTTTTGGCAAATGTATATTTCATATACAGAATTCATAACACATTATGCTATGGGAAATGTTGACATTTGGCAGTGGGCTATGTAAGACAATGTTTAAGCTATGTCAATATTGCTTATTACTCAGTATACTAACAATAATATGTGCATATTCGGAGATACATATAGGCGCATTACTTATGGTACAGTAATCAATTTACATGAAAAATAAAAATTTAAACATAATGTCATAATGCTCATGGCAGTGCTATGATATAATTGTGTATTATAGTTACATGATATAATTATAGTTATCTTAAGCAGAAGAAGACTAGTATCTTGGTGAATTTATAAGACAAAAAACATGTATATGATCTTGTTCTGACTAGGGACTGTTGTAAGGGAAACGCGAGACAAATTTAGCCGACGTTGATAACCCATTGATGAAGGGGAAGCTCTTCAGAGTTTGGGTTGCTACAGATATTTTCTCACAAAAATGTTATTGAAATAACAGGTTTTATTTCCGTAAATATTGTAATACCGATCTATTAACTACTGGCTTCCTGTCGGTTTTATGTTATACATAAATTAAGTGATTCACCACCATCATAGAGTCATAATGGATAACTGTGCTGTGCTGTGTTGAGTCAGTTTCAACTCATGAAACCTTAGTGGCTAAATTTTGAAACATCCCTTTGTATACGTTCCTATTTTGTTATTATGACATTTCTGTATAAATAAAGTATATCAGTCACAGTACGCCCTAACCAGCGCCGGCAGAGGTTTAAACACGTCTCATTAGTGGTTCAAGCGAAGGCACGGACACCTAAATAGAACCGTTTTTCCCCCGAAGGGTAAAAAACGGATATTTAGGTTCCTGCCGAAGCTTGAACCACCCTTAAGGGCCTTGCCGGCTAAAGGTACTGAGGAAAAAGCAGCCGAGCGCTGGTAACCGGGCGACACTAGTACTTGACTGGCGCGCCAGATGGCGCTACTAGTCGAGGAATTCACTCGATTAGGGCCGAGTTATGAAGGTGTTAATCTCATTAGTGGTTCAAGCTTCGGCAGGAACCTAAATATCCGTTTTTTACCCTTCGGGGGAAAAACGGTTCTATTAAGAAATACTAAATAAGTTTTCTCAAAACAGACTGCTGGAGTGAGCATACTTATTTTGCTATTACAAAATTTACTTCACTCTGGATACACATCTAAGTTGCTTAATGTATTTAAAAATAAAGTAGTTTACAAAGCCTCACCATCAATGCCACCAAGCAAATTGGCCAAGTTGTTCTTCTCAATAGTCTGGAAGGTGATGCCGACAACATGACAGACAAACTTGCGGATGGAGTCGTGGAAGCCACTGATGCGGTTGCACAGCTCCGGCATCTGGTGCACACGGTTCCAAAATTGGGCAAAGTCACACTGCTCCAGGATATCGGCTAAATACTTGATTTGTGATATTGTCTCATTTTCGGGCTGCGAACATTAAAATAAACACTGTTTAATAACAGGTTAGGACAAATTATGGAAACGTACGAAATTTCGTACTCTGGGCTCAGTAGAACAACGTTATTTACATTTATTATGTGCCTACTTTTAACAATTAATAAAAACTTGATAACTTACCACTGATTCAATAAGTAAACACTTGCATAAAGTAAAATCAGTGTGCGGGAAGTTCGTCAACGCCTTCAGAAGAATCTGGCAGGTTATATCAGCATTGAATTTCTCCGGGTTGAACTGGTACAACTTCAGCACTGCCAGGTTTGCTTCTAAATCATAGGTGTTTTCTCGAGACTGCATATCAACATAGCGCTCCAGGGTCTGCAGATTCGCAGGGTTATATCTAAAAATTACAAAATAGTTACGACTCTATTCGAGGTACTAAAGAGATGACATTGTCTGAACGGTGTACTTACCGTTCTATACTTTTCAGTATCCCGGCGACAGTCTGTTTCATTGTTTCTGCCATTTTAGAACTTTATATCGACTTTAAATATTTAATAAAAACCTTTTAAAATAATAGGGTTACGCGTGGCTTCGCCTATCATTCATGTCAAAGAAACGTCAGCTGTCAAATTTGACACATCCGTAGACAATTAATACCATAAACAATCAACGCTCTGCGGATTTCTGCCAAGTTTCCCAGGATGAATTGTAGCCAAGTATGCCAAGAAAAGGTATCTCAACACGACGAAATAAATCATAGAGTACAATGGCCAGCCGAGGCGGGATTCGAGTAATAAATAAATAAATAAATAATAAATAAATATATAGGACATTCTTACACAGATTGGCTGAGGCCCACGGTAAGCTCAAGAAGGCTTGTGTTGTGGGTACTCAGACAACGATATATATAATATAATATATGAATACTTATATACATAGAAAACATCCATGACTCGGGAACAAATATCTGTGCTCATCGCATAAATAAATGCCCTTACCGGGATTCGAACCCGGGACCGCGGCGCAGCAGGCAGGGTCACTACCGACTGCGCCAGACCGGTCGTCAGTAGATGAGATCTTAAGCTAGGAACATACTACGTGGACGTCCGCGGTCGCGCGACCGCGACCGATCAGTGTGCACGGTCTTCGGGACGTGACTTCGGCTGACCAAAACATCCAGCGAGCTAGATTTCGATCGGACGTCCGTGCGCTCAAGGCCACCGATAGTTTGCACGGTTGAAGCTAGGAACATACTACGCGGACGTCCGTCGTAAATCGACCGCGACCGCGACCGATCAGTGTGCACGGAACAAAACATCCAGCGAGCCAGATTTCGATCGGACGTCCATGCGCTCAAGGCCACGTCCACGTCCGTCGACCGATAGTTTGCACGGTTATGTGTTTTTCCATTGTCCAGATTCCCGTCCGCGGTCGATTCACGACGGACGTCCGCGTAGTGTGTTCCTTGCTTTAAGCTAGGAACATACTACGCGGACGTCCGTCGTAAATCGACCGCGACCGCGGCCACCTATCAGTGTGCACGGAACAAAACATCCAGAGAGCCAGATTTCGATCGGACGTCCGTGCGCTCAAGGCCACGTCCACGTCCGTCGACCGATAGTTTGCACGGTTATGTGTATTTCCATTATCCAGATTCCCGTCCGCGGTCGATTTACGACGGACGTCCGCGTAGTGTGTTCCTAGCTTTAAGCTCGGAACACACTACGCGGACGTCCGTCGTAAAACGACCGCGACCGCGACCTATCAGTGTGCACGGAACAAAACATCCAGCGAGCCAGATTTCGATCGGACGTCCGTGCGCTCAAGGCCACGTCCGCGTCCGTCGACCGATAGTTTGCACGGTTATGTGTATTTCCATTGTCCAGATTCCCGTCCGCGGTCGATTTACGACGGACGTCCGCGTAGTGTGTTCCTAGCTTTAAGCTAGGAACACACTACGCGGACGTCCGTTATAAATCGACCGCGGACGTCCGCGTAGTGTGTTCCTAGCTTTAAGCGGTCGCGCGACGGCGGACGTCCGCGTGATATGTTCCTAGCTGGCCCCTGTACACACATGGCCAACGGTTCCACCAGCCCTTTGTGAAACCCCTTGGCCAAGATAAGAGCCGCTGTTTACACATTGGCGAACCAATCACTTGGCATTGGCTCTTCATGAAAGATGGACGTGGAATGAAAAAATCTAGGAAATTCTTGGTCATAGACGTTGTCAGAAAAAAAATATTAAAAAATAATAACCCCGTAGTAAAATTAAATTATTTGCAATATTAACAATTTTTTGAATATTCTGATAAGAACATTTATCTTTTTTAGGAAATACATTAAACATTTGCAAGGTTATTTTATTTCCTAAAATCTACACTATTATTGGCATAGATAAACTTATTATTTTCGTAAATATATCACTACTGTCCTCTCTGACGGCTGACGACCAACTGAATGAAGCGCCAACGTGTAAACGCAGTTGGCCATTGGCGCCAAGATCCTTTGATGTGTGGACAAAAAACCGACACGAATCGGTTGGCCGGCAAGCGCAAGCGCCAACTGCCAACTTACGGCCAAGTAGCCCTCTACACACATGGCCAAGGGGGTTGGTGGAACTGTTGGCCATGTGTGTACAGCGGCCTTTACAGATCTACATCCAAAGTCTGAACGCATCCATAACTAACAAACTGTCAACGAGCTTAAAATGTCATCCGTATTTTCGTTCAGCGTGTGCCAGATTTTGTTGAAGTTGTTTTCTTAGTTTATTTTGTCCGATACATAATAATAATATACACAATTTAAATCATTCGGAGGCAAATTTCGTGCTGTTTCTTTGTGTAGAAAGTCTTTACATTTATAATTTTTATTTTGTGTATAAGAAGCGTCAAAAGGCATCGCAATGGATCAGATGCTATCTAGTCCTTATAACATACCGGGGATTGGTACCCCTTTGCACCAACCCGAGGAGGACCAGCAGATTCTGCCGAACGCGCTGCAGCAGCAGCAGCAGCAACAGCAGCAGCAACCACAGCCGCAGATGCAGTCCCTGACGATGAGCTCTCCGCTCGTAGGCTTCGGAGGGCTAATTGGCACTCCACAGCGCTCCATGCACACATACGCTCCCACCGCCAGCTATGCCACTCCACAGCAGATGATGCAGCCACAGACCCCGGTAAATATTAAACAATAACCTGTTGATTGAAGGACACAAATTAGACTTAATAACTAGCATTCATACATATATTATGTATGCAATAGTTTCCCTAATTTAATCTTTTGATCCATAAGTACTGAAAGACCTTGCAATAAACAATTTTCTTTTTTGGCACTGAATAGGATAGGAAATAATTATTATCTAACAGTTCTTGTTTACTACTGGAGCATCTGAGAAAAAAAATTTTATTGGTATATTGTAGTGTGTGTACCACACCTTACCCACACATGTGCATAGCTTAGTATATATTGGCATGTACTTGTTATTTAAGACACATTAAACGTATACTCCATACGAAGTAGTTATCATTTACGCTCCACATCACATGGCGACCCTGCCAGGATCCTAAATATCCTATATATGGGTGGATACAGCTCTTATATACTAGTATCATAGAGTAGTAATACATAGAGAGTATACAAAGAGTATAAATGTAGACATGTAATAAGGCATAATACTTATAACACTACATATTTAAAGTTTAAGTGTTTTAGAAATTGGAAAATTTGGTAGGTATATGTGGTTGTAAAATCCAAAGTAACAGTGTATTATAGAATTTAACACTGCACTAATAAATGTGAACGGCACTATATTATTTATATAGTTTACTATACCACTACCAGCCACCATAATGATCTAACATATTATTTATACACCACAAGGAAACGAAAAGATTTTAATCATGCATTTCTGAGGTCAAAAGAAAGATATTATATGACATCAAGAAAAAAAATTGCCAAAAAAAAATTTTGTGTAGGTAATTTTTTTTGTTTTTTTTTTATGTATTTTTACATAAAATGTAAATGTTATACATAAAAGTGGCACTTCAATGAATTTTGAATGTTCAACCTTATAGTAAGCAAAGGTGTGGTACCTTTTTTATTAAATCACTTGTTATGTCAGGTTTTTATGGCCACTTTAGCAGAATAAAATTGCTTAAATTGTGTATTTTATCAAGCCCTGTCTTAAATTTTTTGGTTAATGAGAATTAACATAGGAAAATATCAACATGTCATTTGATGTATGTTATTGATTTTGGGCAGCAAAACATGATGTCGCCGATGATCACAAGTGGAAACCTAGCCAGCCAACAGATGATGTCCCAAGCCAGTCCTGCTCCCATGACTCCTATGACACCACACTCTGCAGACCCTGGGATTCTGCCACAACTGCAGTAAGTTGCAACATCATAATTAAAGGAAGTCTAATCTAAACTAACTAATTTCACAACAGCTGGCACAAATTCCATTCATGCCAGTTTTTGTGACAACCTATTCATACTGAGATACTTGCAATAGACTGTTGGTGATTTGAACTCAGGGACTCAAATACAGCACATGAAACACATTTTAACCATGATTGCAAACCATCATATCCTATCTGAAGGTCTCCAGAGGTTACATATGCGTTGCTAACCCTCACACTACCAGCTTCGCTTGATGAGTTCTGACAATACAACTTTAGTCACCACCACAAACACAACACTCCACTTTGAGTACTTGAATAGGGTTCTGTCATTTGGCAGCAGCTTTCCATAAGGTTTTCCAGTTCCACTTTCTCAGTCGTGCTCTATTTTAGTTTCAAAATTACGCAGTTATTAATATTGTTGTCTCATTTCAGGAACATAGTATCAACAGTAAATCTAAATTGCAAGCTAGACTTAAAAAAGATCGCCCTCCACGCACGCAACGCCGAATACAACCCGAAGCGATTCGCAGCCGTGATCATGCGTATTCGCGAGCCACGCACCACGGCACTCATCTTCTCCTCGGGAAAGATGGTCTGCACGGGCGCCAAGAGTGAGGAGGACTCTCGGCTGGCCGCGAGGAAATATGCTAGAATTATACAGAAGTTGGGGTTTACTGTAAGTTGAAATATGGGACTACAAACACATTTCTATCTCAAATTATAGATGCAAATTTTTGGTTAACATTGGAAAGTTAACTCCTATTATGATTTACCTGTAATGAGACGCAAAATACAGGATCTTATTTTGTAAAACTATAATATCACATCACATATTTTTGCGACCTTTGGATATTAACATGTGATTACTCATACTCAATGATGGAAAATTGACTCTTATTTATGTAGGAAAGCAATGTTTCCCAAAATAACATAGAAGTTTAGGTAGTGTCCGACCGAAACTGAAAGCGAAGGTTCGGCTCTGGCTCAATTGGCTCTAGTTTCTGCTAAACTGAAACTTTAGAAAATAGACAAAAAATGTATAAAATCGCTTTTATATTCATCTTAACTAGACCCTACTCATAGTCTTGTATGTAAGTTTTCCTTTTAAATTTTAGAGTTCACTATTTACATTAATTTGTTATTTTTGAGAGTTCAAATCACCTTATCAGGAACTTTTCCAGAAGATCCTGGAAAAATGAGTCCAATGCGACCCAAAAGTACAATTTTGTAATTTAAACCAAAACTACAGCCAAAACATGTTTTTTTTTCCTTATTATAAATGGGCTTACTCTTGGCCACAGACTAGCCAAAGGCAAAGACGTGGCCTACGATGGAGTGAGCTCGCCCAGAAGATGACTGAACAGTCTTGATTTTTGGACGAACCTGGCCGAAACCGAACCTTCGGTCGGTTACTACTACTACTACCCAAAATTCTCATAAAATTGCAGATATGTAAGCATTAATCTGCAATCAGCCCCCTGTTATAATTCGATATTTATAACTGCTAGTGGGTCTACAAAGAATGAGTAGGTTTGCGAAACGACTCCCTCTCAAATGATCTATACAATATTATGTATATATAATAGCTGTGTTTTACCTATTCCAGGCGAAGTTCCTCGACTTCAAAATCCAGAACATGGTCGGAAGTTGCGACGTCAAGTTCCCCATCCGCCTCGAAGGCTTGGTGCTCACCCACGGCCAGTTCAGCTCCTACGAGCCCGAACTCTTCCCCGGACTCATCTACCGAATGGTCAAACCTAGAATAGTCTTATTAATATTTGTCTCCGGCAAAGTAGTATTAACAGGTGCCAAAGTACGACAAGAGATTTATGAAGCCTTTGATAATATTTATCCAATTTTGAAAAGTTTCAAAAAACAATAGTTTTCATAAATTTGCTCCTAATTTGTTGCTAAGTTATATTCTACGAAGTTCATTTTGAGTTGTGAAAAAGAGCTTGAGGAGCTATTTTTTACGGAGATTCAGTCTAGCATTCGTTTTTACAATAAAATTAAGTTCTAGATTTAAGGATTATTGATAAATAAATAAGCAGAATGAATTTCGTTATGTTTCATTTTTATATCTTGAATCCCTATAAATTAATTTAGTAATAGCTGAAGAGAGCAGAATAAATCATAGTACCTACTCACAGAACGATATAAGGGCTAAGGGCGAATAACTGAAATTGACAACGAAGAATATTGTTAAGATTGGCAAAGAATAAAGAGTAGTTTATATGTTCTGCCTACCTCTTTTGGAACTACAGCCTGGCAAAAAAGAGAGATTAAAAACATACTTTTTACGACTTTGAGAGCTGATATCTCAAAAACCGTTCACTTTAAGAAAAATGTTTTTTAGAAAACTTTATATCATTTTAAAAGACCTTTCCATTGATACCCCACACGGGTATGTACATCGAAAAAAAAAATTTTCATCCCTCAGTTACATGTATGGGGGCCCCACCCCCAATTCTTTTTTTTACTATTTAGTGTCATAATTTTGTAGCGGTTCATACAACACATATTCCCATCAAATTTCATCACTGTAGTACTTATAGTTTCCGAGTAAATCGGCTGTGACAGACGGACAGACGGACATGACGAAACTATAAGGGTTCCGTTTTTGCCATTTTGGCTACGGAACCCTAAAAAGTGGTAATCGCTTTGTTTTGAAATGAACAGAAGTACGATGTTGCCAATTTATGCTGTATTGTAAATGCGCAAGACCCACAGACCTATTGGCAAGACCAGAAATACGGGACCTTGCAACACTGTTCTAAATGTCACTGTCAAAATTACCTTAGAAATATTTCGATTTCGTCTACAAGTTCTAAAATTCTGATAACTATAAATTTCTCCTAATTTATGGCTAATTAGCTATTTTGTTAGTGGTATTGGTCAATAGACGTGCATTGTATTTAGAGTGCAGTTCAGAATAAGTGTAAATTATCGTCTAGCGAATTTTGAGTTGGGGGCGGATTGGATTAGTTTTTCCGATATCAACAGTTTAACAAAAAATGCTGTAATAATTTAGAATTGAAAGGAAAATATTTCCCTTTTATAAAAATGCGTACCGACGTCGAGAAAGAGGCAGGCTCAACGCTCCTGAAAAAATATGGCCAGTTCTTCAAGCAGCAATATCATGATTGTATATCACTTTCTAACAATGAGTATTGGGATGAAAATAAAACATTTTTACCAGTTCAAGTGGTCATGGAGTCGTGTGAACTCATTCCTATCACAGAATTGGTTTCTTCAGACAACACTTTAATGACAAAAGTACTCAGTGTCCTTTCTTCACTTTGTATTGAAGTGATGACCTTAAAACGGGAGGCACATGAAAGGTTTGTTGTTATGTTGAATGATTGTGTGTATTTGCAAATAGGTATGATGTCAGTCTGATACTCTAAATTTTCTCATTTAATAAATTACAGACACTTTATTTTCTGGCTGCTTATGATGAATACAACAAAAGTGATACCAGTTCACAAATGGAAGCAATATGCCAACTAAGTGCCTTCATAAGCCGCTGTGAAGACACATTGAAGAATCTCTGCACACAGACTTTTGCCTTATTTGCTGAAAACATCATAAACTTGTGTAAGTAATTAGAAAAAAAAAGATCCCCGTTCTGAGTCATGGCTTGTCCAACAGGTCTCCATCGCCATACAGCGGGGTAACCACAGAACTTAATTTAGATAGAAGAAACAAATTCATATATTTGTATAGGGGCCGAGCGTGTCAAATTTTGTACTGAAGTTGATTCTTGCCTGTAATTTTAAATATGTCTCAGGCTCTTGATTGTTCATAATTTTTGTGTTGTTGCAATTGAATATCACGTAACGAGGCATTTTTTATGTTTTGGTTGACTTCAACTTACAAAAATTGACGCCCGAAAGCTGCAAGCTGCGAGTAAAGACGGACAACTCAGTGGATTTACTGAGTTCATTTGCTAAAATTACAAACGTTTGCTTGATCTATGGTATATATGACATCTGTGGGGGTAATGCTTGATGGGGATTTGGACCCGGCATGGCCCATTCCTTTAGGTATCCTTCCTTTTTTTTTATATATATATGTAGTAATAAAAAAAAATTAGATTTTTAGGTTTCACTAAAATTACAAAATAAATTTTATACTTTTGTCACAGTCAAACTATGTAAGAGTATGAAACCCTTACAACCCTTTTCTTTTTGTGCATCTTAGCAGAAAGATCTCAAAAAACCCATTGCAAAGATGACCACACCCTTGACTGATGAGTGAGTGGATTGTCTTGACTTGATAAGGAATGAGTATAGTCTAATTAAAATTATGCATACTTCAAGATGAGTTTGTGAGTGTTGGTTGCTAAGGCAAAGAAAATATTTTTATATATATTTTTTTTTTCAGCAAAGATCCAGCTCCACTACATAATAAATCACAT
This sequence comes from Leguminivora glycinivorella, assembly GCF_023078275.1. Classification (NCBI taxonomy): domain Eukaryota; kingdom Metazoa; phylum Arthropoda; class Insecta; order Lepidoptera; family Tortricidae; genus Leguminivora; species Leguminivora glycinivorella. The sequence goes on from NC_062971.1 coordinate 28,679,347, forward strand.
AGGAGAGATGTTCACTATTGTAGTTCTATTAGAGCTCTTGATCTCCAGCTCATCTCTCACCAGAAACTGGCGCAATTACTGCAAAAGGCTAAAAACCTTGCAGCAGAATGCAGAAACTGTGGACCTGCCCGATGATAAATTTGTTGCAGTACTGGGAGCCATTGATAACATAACAGCTAAAGTTATGAATGATGATATTGTGCTGAACTCCCTTAATAGCCTGCTTGGCCTAAGAAAAACCCTGATTGACCGGAATTGCTCAATGATTGCTGATCAATTCAGTCATTATTTGAGACTTGCCATAGCCAGCCTTGACAAGCTAGTGCAAGACAAACCTAATGTCAGCAGTATGAATAAGTGTATAAAAATTAATGCACTTTTTGTATTGAATTCACACTTGTTTGGAAATAATGACAAGAAAAATTTCAAGGCTCTTATTGAATTGAACACTAAGGTAAGTATTCAATGCAATTTTTTTTTGGTTTTGGCCAACCACCATGCGCAAAATGGAGGAGCTGTGTCATCTTGTATGACCATTATAAATTCATCAATGTGTATTCTACCCAGGTGTATCAAATGCATTCTTACATACATACATATGATCACGCCTGTATCCCATAAAGGGGTAGGCAGAGCACATGAACTACTAACTTTCAGTGCCACTCTTGGCAAAAAGGGGTTAAAAGAAATCCATGTTGTGACATTGCAGTGACAGGTTGCCAGCCTCTCATCAAATGCATTAAGGTATAAAATTGATTGCTCTGGTGGTAGGCGCTGTCATCCTCCAGTAGTGTCCTTTAAGTGTATTGAAATACTTATTACAACCCTGTCATGTACCAATAAGTGAAATTATTGTATGCTTTTTTCTTACAGGCACATAGTGTACCTATTGTAGGAACTGCAGATGACTAACCACTACACTACACCTGTCATGTATTATCAGCTGCAAAAGTGCATTTTATCAATGAATTCATTCTAATTTTTCCATGGTTCCCAGAACAATTTCTTCAAAGATATTTATCATCACTTTGTGCAAGCCATGGAAAGTTGTCCCAGACAATGCTAAAAGCCCGGCAAGCATACATGACCAGCAAGAAGTCAACCCTCGCTCGAGATGTCACTACTCTCCAGGCAGTGTGCACACAGTGGGTACTCAACATGGAGGACATTTATTCCTCCAGCCATCGAGAGTTGGGAGCGGCAGAAATGAATGTACACTCCAAGACCCTTTTAGATGGATTGGATTTGGCTTCCAATATCAACTATTCCATTTTAACATTAATCAATTTACATCTTTGTTTAGGAGTTCCACTTTCGAAAAGTGTACTCAAGTCATTGTTTGAGGTAACAGAGGTACTGAAGAGCATAAAAAACGCAGTCAGCCGAAATCACGATCAGATATTAAACTCTGTAAACATGGTTATTCAACACCTGTCTTTTCAAGCGACATGTTCCGTTCTAGAAGTAAAGAAGACATTGATGGGGGACAAGAACTATGCAAATAAGAGATTAGATGACTTAACATGCATTGTTATTGCGGAAAGAGCCCTCAAGGGGACAGTCACAGTAGAACGAAACATTGCTGCTAATATAGCCCTGAGTTTTATCCCAGAAAGTGTTTATATTGATGATAGCTATGAAAAACTGGGGTTACTACTTGAAAAAATACAATCACTGGCAAACTTTATAAAAGTAATGGAAGACTTGTGCAATTGTTCGTGGGTATTTTGGCATCAAAATGTCATACCTATTTATTTTGAACAAAATTTCACCACCCAATTGAACGTCTTGAAATTGAAATACTTTTTGATGGTATTGGAGGACTGTGTGGTGTTTTTACATAAGACTGATAAACAGTTCAGAGAAGACAAAGCCAATGAGTTGCTTGACAATATCAAAGTCCTCATAACAGAAAATGTTCTACGAACTACGAATCAAAACATAGAAACTAATTTACGACTGCACATTCATTCCCACTTGCAACTTGATGTTATCAATCCATTTACAACAGACATGACGAAAAAGCTGTTGCTAGTAATTGATAGATTTCGAGTCCAGTGTGTCTACATGGCAGTCATACCATCGCTGGAACATTACTTGTCCACAATGTATTACAACTTAACCACCGTTGTTTTATCAGACTGGAAAACCTATGGGGAAATGAGACAAATGGCTAAATTCAAATTTAATCTAACCACAGTCCAAGACAACCTGCCCACGCAAACCTTAGAACAAGGATTGGATGTTCTAGAAATCATGCGCAACATACATATATTTGTGTCCAAATATCTATACAATCTCAACAACCAGATATTTATAGAAAAGAGCAGTAATAACAAACATTTGAATTCAATAAATATCAAACACATCGCCAATTCTATAAGGACCCATGGCACGGGTATAATGAACACCACAGTCAATTTTACATACCAATTTTTGAAGAAGAAATTCTTTACTTTCTCACAATTTATGTACGACGAGCACATAAAATCACGACTCATCAAAGATTTGCGAAATTTCAAGGAAATTGCAGATTCTAACGGAAATATGTATCCGTATAAAAGCGCGGAAAAGTTCAACAAGGGTATAAAAGCTCTGGGACTGGCAGAAGATGGCCAGAGTTACTTGGACCTGTTCAGAGACCTGATTAGTCAGATCGGCAATGCTATGGGTTACGTTCGAATGATTCGATCTGGTGGAAGACATTGTTGTGCTGACGCCACCGCATTCTTACCTTCTCTAGAGCCCACAAAGTCATTTAAAGAATTAGCTGAAGAAAGTGGTGTAGACGCTAAAGTAATTCAGGCATCTGAAGTTTTGGAAAGCAACATCAATTGCTTAATAAGCAATTTTATTCAAGGAACAGAATACTTTAAATTGCTTTTAGATGTATTTGCGCCAGTTTTCAGAAACCCCAAAAATGTCCATCTAAAAAACTTCTACATCATTGTGCCCCATTGACTCTGAATTTCGTAGAACACATGATTTTGTCGAAGGACAAGATGTCGAAGAGGAATAAAGTTGGCGCTGCGTTTACAGACGATGGATTTGCCATGGGAATAGCGTATATACTCAAATTGCTTGATCAGGTAATCTGTTACATTTTAGTCAAAAACATATACCAGATTTTTAAAGTCTATGTGAAAATCACCGACAAAAGCTTGTAGACCTTCAAAAACCTCCAAGAAAATAGCGTACACCCATCTAAAAGGCCGGTAATGCACCTTCAACCTTTCTGGTGTTTTGGTTGTCCATGACATATAGCTTAACAAAACATACAAATATGATTTTATGACGAATGTAAATGTAAAGTAATACTTTTTCAGGATCCAAGTTTCGAGGCTCTTCACTGGTTTGATTCTGTATGGAAGCACATTAAAGACGAAAGGAAAGTCCTCGAGGAACAGAAGGCTAAGGGCTCGGTACAACTACAGCAAGCCCTGGCACTCACCGAGAAAAAGATCAAGACCTTGGAGGAAGAATATAAACTCCTCTATTACAGTCTGACAAGTGCTAGAATATTTTTCAGATAGGTATGTGTCATGTAATACTTACTTATTTATTTATTTTAAGACTGTCTCATAGATATGCCATTGTTTAATTGTATTGTACTGTGAAAATCATATTTCTGATTACGAACAAGGGAACAAATGTATAAAATGTAGTGATATTAGAATTGTTAAATATTATAAATTACCTATAACTATTATATAAAGCCAATAGTATAAAATAAATTAAGTTGTAACATAAATTGACAACTTTAATTTCATGAATATAATTAAACAAACCATTAAATTATCCGTCGATCTGGTTTAGAGCATAGAGTCGCGATTTCACGATTACTCCCGACCTACTCAAAAGGTATCTAGAACTTAATAGATAGTGGAATTCCATTATAGGTAGCAAGACCCTGAGATCCATGGATTAAATGAAATATATTTATTATTCCGTATAGTTTATTTACTTATTGTTAAAAGACTAACTTAATATCTAGGAACGTAAATACAACACAATGAAATTACTTATGCAAAATAAGTTTTCTTGTAATCTATATTCTCAATAGAAGGATGTTTGCGAACATCGCCTATATCACTATAATCCATTTATCATTGTTTTCTATTGAATCTAATAAAGTGAATTTCATACATATTTAAATTCTGAAACTTAGGTATGGGTGAATCGTGAAATGTTTGGAATTCAGTATTGTTTGCCTTTGGCTAGTCTGTGGCCAAGGGTAAGCCCATTTATAATAATAATAAAAAAAATGTTCTAAACCCTGACCAGAAATAGATGACTATTGTCAAAGAGGATCGAGTATTGTTTATAGAGAGTTACTGTCGAAGTAAAATGTGTAATCACAGTGCATAGACTGCCATCTCTCGACACAGGCTTAAAACTATTGGACCTCAGTTTTGACAATTCGGCCCATATTCTTAGCTTGATATGTTTTAAAATGTCAAATATTAATATTAGCGCCATCTAGCCGAGCGTACCCGAAAGGTGTAATGCCATCTAGGCCACCGTACCTTTTTCTGTATGGTACTGAGGTACGTTTTTTTTCTTTTTTCTATATATGTCTTTGCGTTATATATGTTAGGCTTGTGCCGTTTCGTTCGTTGCTCGGAGCGCTCCGATCTCATTCGATCGCTCCCACGAACTAGTTCACTCATTTAGGTCTTTTGCTCATTTAGTTCAGCCAGACCAGCAACCATTGCGGTCGGAAAGATCAGAACGAATGGGACTAAATAGTGTCAAATGATACGAATAGTCCACAGATACTAATAATTCCGAGCCGAAAGATTGTAAGTAACAGAAACTTAATATGAAAACTTGACGTTTTTGTGTTGCTCTGCTAAATAGCTCGCTCTCGGTCGGCGCAGTCACACACACTCGTTCTCGATCTAAACCGCTCGCGCTCGCTGATCCTATAAAGAACTAAATGAGCAAAGACCGATTCACAGAGCACGGAAAAATTTAGTTAATTTCGGTCATTGATGGGATTTTATTCCTAACAGTTCATAGTTCGTGAACGACACAAGCCTAATATATGTCTTTGCTATTGTTAAGAGGGCGCTGTTATCCTGATGTATGCGGTGACAGTTCAGTATACTACGAAAAAATAATTGTAATGAAATCCCGCAACATGATGGCGCGTAGTCATATATTTCTAGTCACGCTTTACGATTCTTTTCCGTACAGACTATATTTGTATGATGGTATGAATTAACTTATATATATTAAATATAGTAATCAGAAACCAACATGAATGTTAAGCATACAAATTACAAAGGGCATTGAGATACAGAATTTATGAACTTACGAAAACATAAGTAGCCTTGATATCTAGTAAAAATGACGACGGTTGAATATAGTCCAAGGGCCTAGAGCATAAAATACAAGCTAATACTATTAGTAACATTATTTTACGACCATAACCACTATGCTATTAGTGATTAAATGTGTAACTAGCTTGTATTACTTTAAGTTGTATCACCAAAAGCGAGTTAGCTATGAGCTATTGGCAATAGAAACGAATAAACTATAGTCACTCCCGTGTAAATAAAAGAGAGCGAGCGACTTGTAGTTCATAACTCGGCCGCGAATAGGGCTTGCAATATCGGACGATTTTCAATTCCGGAACTGGTTTTCGAGATTGGACTTCAATTCCGGAATTCCGGAACTAGTTCCGGAATTGAAAAATTTTTTTTTGGTTTGGTTTTCTGGTGGGTTTTTGATGAAATAATACAATTTTAAATCGAAATTTATTATAAATCGACGTTTAAGACAATAACTCCGTACCTGAAAGGCATATAACACTGAAATTTTCATTTTAGTAATTTTACAGGAAAGCCCATTTTGTGTCAAAATCGGTCTTGCAAGGTATTTCGAACTACAGTTAACGATACAAACGAGGTTTTAGTGCCAGTTTTCTGATAGTGGTCAACGTAAAAGTTATTTTTTTATCCATTGACCATCGAAATAATATAAAAGTAATAATTTACAAGACTGGCATAACGTCTTGTTCACATAACTGTAATAAAAGAAATATTGAATTACCTTTATCAGACTCGAGTAGGGACAAAAGATATCCAAGCTAGCCCAAAAACAGATTTTATGATTTATTCCTAGGTACCTACATGTACACCTTAATTTTTTGTAAAAAAATAAATCATTCTTTTCATATTCATCATTTTCCATACATTTGCTTCTCAAATCTTTCGATTTTGTGGTAAGTGGTAATAGACTTAGATAGAGTTTAGTAAAATATGCAGTTATGCACACGTCTTTGTGAAAAGTGTATAAAGTAACTACGACGTTATGCTTGTGAATGAATGTAATACCAAATACTACGATTTGCGTCTGAACTTAAGACTTTATGCCTAAAATATTCAGTGCTATGAGAAAAGAAGTAAAATTTTGAGTTTATGCCGCTTTAATACCGATTAATTTAGATTACTGAAATTTAAGTTCGATCTAATAAATTGAGCATATAGGTAAATAACGCTAATAAAATAATAATGTACCTAATGTTATTTATTTATATTTAATTGTTCTTCAGTAATCGAGCATAACACTCAACTCCCGGCTAGTAATTTTAAATTATCACAAAACACAACTTTCTAAAACAAATATTTACTTTAAACTGATTATATATTTCATTTATTAGCTAAAACAATTGAGAGCAAAACCAGAAAGTGACAATGGTATAATATTAGCGGGTTAAAACTACACTATCTCGCTCTAACTAGCCCTGGATGCAACCTTTTGGTCATAAAATAGGCACTACCTGAATCCGAGCAGTGTCTAACTATTGAATTTACATATCTTTTATAGACGCGGTGGTAGTTTTGTAAAATAACCAGGCTGATATTACACGTTTTCGTCCAAAAATATATCTTTTTTCAATTCCGGAATTTTCGAGATTATGTGTTTCAATTCCGGAACTGTAATATCGGAAAAATTGTCCGAAATTCCGGAATTTCGAGATTCCGGAATTCCGGAATGCAAGCCCTAGCCGCGAACTACTCGTCCGCGCTGCATCGCGTCTTTTTAACCGACTTCAAAAAAAGGAGGTTCTCAATTAGTCTGTTTTTTTTTAGGGTTCCGTAGCCAACTAGGAACCCTTATAGTTTCGCCATGTCTGTCTGTCCGTCCGTCCGTCCGTCCGTCCGCGGATAATCTCAGTAACCGTTAGCACTAGAAAGCTGAAATTTAGTACCAATATGTATATCAATCACGCCAATAAAGTGCAAAAATAAAAAATGGACAAAAATGTTTTATTAGGGTACCCCCCCTACATGTAAAGGGGGGGGCTGATATTTTTTTTCATTTCAACCCCAACGTGTGATATATTGTTGGATAGGTATTTAAAAATGAATAAGGGTTTACTAAGATCGTTTTTTGATAATATTAATATTTTCGGAAATAATCGCTCCTAAAGGAAAAAAAAGTGCGTCCCCCCCCTCTAACTTTTGAACCATATGTTTAAAAAATATGAAAAAAATCACAAAAGTAGACGATAGCTCATAGTTCACTCGTTTTTGTTGGGACCAGTGCCAGGAATCCGGCCCAAGTGGTATAGCACGACTTAAACACTCGCATGCGAGTTCATACTTGAAGTCGCGCTATATGTATTACCTCTGCCACACACACTGCCCTACTCGCGCGATTATCGCACTAGGTTCTTGCCGGCCCTTTGACTCGCGCCAAATACAGACAAAATAGGGAGCGGTGGGCATGACGAGTAGTGCGGCCACACTGTGCCTCTGCCTACTTCCCTCGCCGCTCGTCAAGTGTATGGCTGAGGTATATGGACGCCCATATGAGATCGCAAGTTGTGGCCAGGTGTTGTGAACATTTAGTTGGTTTCGTCACCCGTGGAGTCTCCTCGCGGGTGCGGGTGGTGGAGCGGCCCGGGCGGGTGGGTGGGGTAGGCGTTGTAGATGCGCACGTGCGTGACGCTGCGTCAGTCCTCGTGCTCGTGCAGCTGCGCCAGCAGCGCCGCGCGCCGCGACTCCAGCTCCGCGTCGCTCCACGCCGTCGTCGTGGCCGATGCTGACGTCGATGACGCCCTGCGAACGTTGCTAGCATGAGACCCGAATAAGTCCGTTTTCACATTATCCGATCCGATATCGGATGGCGGAAGAATTTCTATGGAAAACATCCAAGATGGCGTCTGTAATGTATGGGATATCGGTCCTACATCCGGTATCGGATCGGATAATGTGAAAACACACTAATACTCTAGCGCTTATCAAGTTCAACAGAAAGATCGTGTATGCGAGCCATCTAAGGGCACACCAGACAGCAGAAAATAATAATAACCCAAATTAAAGATTGCCTACACCAGAACAGATACTGTCGCTGTAGCAGAAATCGACCAGAAGGAAAAGCGGGAGCTTGTTTAGGTTGCGTACTTTACGTGATCCAAGAAATATGCACGCGGCTTTACTTATTAATCTTATTATTATGATCAGGGTTAGGGATTTCTTCTGACAAAAATTGTTTATAATAATGGGTACAGTTGCTTACATGTATCTTGGGTAACGTAAACAATAACCTGTTTTTCTGTCCTTTCCTCACTATCAAATGTAATGTAAATGTTCGTGTCCTTTCATAGTTTTGATTAGTCTGTTTCTTCTGTACCATATTTGAGGTTATGTTTCTATCCTGTAATTGTCTTTAAAGCCGTGTTTTGTTCTCTTTATATCTTCCGTAGTGTGCATAATATAAACTTGATATGATCACTTCACTTAATTTTTTTACCTAAACTTTCTCCTTGGTACGTAGATGTACATAATTATAAGCCTCCATGTTACGTTGTGTTGTTTTCAAATCATTTATTTTCTAATACCAAATATTTATTTTACTGTTTTTTATCACTTGTTTACATTATTTAATGATTTACCACTAATATTTATAGTTGAACTATCTATGTCATAGCGTAATGTAATAATTTATTATTATTGTGCTGTACGGTATGGCCATGTTGTAAGTAATGCAAATCAGGCAAATGTCAATTGATGGAATAGACAAAATGGCGCCTTCAGTAAGGACGCGTTCAACTTACGGTAGGGCCGTACCGTGCGGCTGCGTTCGTGTCTCGCAAATGGTCTCGTCGGAAGATCAGCGCTGACCTCCGGGTCGGCATTATGCTGAGACGGGACCATTTCGTGATAAACTTATCCATCCCATGTACATTTGTAGTTTTAGTCATACTTAATGCATAATGTGTAGTTTTTAAGTTTATTACGAATAAATATTTTGATTGATTGATTGATTGAATAACGACGTAGCCGAATGGCACAAACGCTCACGAAACGAAACGCTCGTATATATCTATCTCTATCTACCGCGCTACAAGTACATGTCGGCGGCCGCGAGTTCGCGGCCCATTCAGCGGTGACGACCTTCGCGCGGCGCAATAAAATTCAATGTCGGCTGCTCGCGTGCGGCCCGTTTGAATAAGTTTGTTTGAGGTATGAATTTAGAATGGCGGCATTTTGTGAACATCAAAGGAGTGAGCCTTCTGTACTTGTACTATTATATATTCTGTGGTATTGGCGCGACAGAGCCAGACCACGTTTCGTTTTCGTTTCGCGTCGGAGAAATGCCATTCGGCTACGGGGCCTGTATACCAAAAATATACAGTCAAGAAGGAAAGTGTATGTAATACATTAAATATTTGATAGCTGGAAATATTATTGCTAAACCATCTCGCAGACTCTAAAAAGAAGAATAGAAATAGAAACTCTTCAAAGCAAGTTTAACTAATTACACCATTTCTTCAAACTTTGTATCGAGAGGTATACCTTTCCTTGTCCTTCTTGTCGCGTTTCTCTTTCTTCTTCTTGGGCTTGTAGGCGTGGTCGGGGTCGGCGGCGGCGGCGGGGGAGGCGGGCGCGCTGCGCTTGCTCTTCTTTTTCTTTTGTGGCGGCGGCGACGTGTCCGAGATACCGCCCTCCTCCGGTGACGCTGAACGCTGTACCTACAACACACCAATGTTACAACTCTTGTGACATGTTATATGTGGGATAGACTTAAATCAAAGAGAATTGTTCAGGCCATTAATAGCTGCATTTCGTCACAGGTTTCATAATGCTACTATAGTAGAGTGCTGGAACAACCTTCCGCCACTTATTTGGGAGAGTATTACTGATAGTGGGTTCAAATCCAATCTCAAGTATTCAATTCCCTATAATATACCAATACCAAATAATTAAAAAAAAATACGTACAATACGGGTACCTTTATAGCTGTAATATGTAAGCATTTGTATATCTTATTTAAAACACATTATTATACAAAATCCAGCAAATACTTTGCAAAATAAGTTATACGCAATCAAGTCTCCTTTTGATCAGGAAAAATGACGGTGGTTCGATTTCAGGGCCTCGAGAGGCCTTCGAATCTTTTTTTCGTATACGATTTTTTTTCGGTAGATTGCCGATTCCCGAGGGGCAAACTGTCCCGAGATGAGTCCCTTATCGATTGCGCAGTGGGCCTTAGTGCGTTTTCACATTATCCGATCCGATATCGGATGTCGGACCGATATCCCATATAATTACACCGCCATCTTTGATTTTTTCCTTTGAAATCCTTCCTACTTCCGATATCGGATCGGATAATGTGAAAACGCACTTAGGTCCACCTCGTCGACTCACAAAAACGACTAATTTTCACGAAATCGAAATTTATAAACGCGCTCAGACTACGATTTGTGTTGCAGGTAGTTCCTACTCACGGTTGCAGGTTCGTCGCGCGTGTTTCTTCTAGGAATTCTTGTATTTGCGCTTTTCTGAGCCCCGAGGCGGGCTCGAGGCACGAGCGTGCCTAACCGTGACTTACAATATGGAGTTTCATTATTCGACGGATATTACGATCTACTGCCGACAGCAACACAACTGTCGAAGGGAGTACTCACGGGTGCAGGTTCGTCGCGCGTGTTTCTTCTAGGAATTTCTTGTATTTGCGCTCTTCTGAGTCCCAGGTGGCGGCGCTCGAGGCACAAGCGTGCCTAAACGTGATTTACAATATGGCGGACTGTGACTCACAATATGGAGTTTCATTATTACGATCTACTGCCGACAGCAACACAACTGTCGAAGGGAGTACTCACGGGTGCAGGTTCGTCGCGCGTGTTTCTTCTAGGAATTCTTGTATTTGCGCTCTTCTGAGCCCCAGGAGGCGGCGCTCGAGGCACGAGCGTGCCTAACCGCGATTTACAATATGGCGAACTGTGACTCACAATATGGAGTTTCATTATTCGACGGATATTACGATCTACTGCCGACAGCAACACAACTGTCGAAGGGAGTACTCACGGGTGCAGGTTCGTCGCGCGTGTTACTTCTAGGAATTTCTTGTATTTGCGCTCTTCTGAGTCCCAGGTGGCGGCGCTCGAGGCACAAGCGTGCCTAAACGTGATAAAATTTACAATATGGCGGACTGTGACTCACAATATGGAGTTTCATTATTACGATCTACTGCCGACAGCAACACAACTGTCAAAGGGAGTACTCACGGGTGCAGGTTCGTCGCGTGGTTTCTTGTGCTTCTTCTTGGACTTCTTGTGTTTGCGCTCCTCTGAGCTCCAGGAGGCGGCACTTGCGGCGCCCGGGGACGCGGAGCGCTGCGGGGCCGGCGTGCCTGACCTCGATTTGGACGGCGACTGCAACGAGGAATACAATAGTAATACCTACTCAGCTACTCACAATATGAGAAAATATAAAATAATGTAAAAACAACCATCAATATTAATCTCAAAAATGAAGCATTTGGTTGACGTAACGTGACCGAACAACTGGCGGACTCCTCACACAACGCATCGTTGCGTTCTAAGAGAAAATGCTGCCAGCATCCTTGGTACAATACCTCAAGGGCGTATTAGGTATTTTAGATTTAAGAATACGAAGTTTAGAGTCAACATATACAATTCTTTAGGTTGCTACAGCGCCTACAATTCCACCGAGTAGTTAAGTTTTTAAAGGAGCTAAAAAGTGTTACTCTGTCTGACTATCTGAATCCATATAAAGAAACCCAGTCAGTGTTTATTTCAGTTTGTAAAGACTCTTTTATAAAACGAATACACTTTTAGATTTATATGTAAAAAAATCTTATACTTTTAAACGAGCAATTCTTGTATATTTATTTATTTATATATACCAACGATCTCGGAAACCGCTCTAACGATTTCACTGAAATTTGTTATGTGGGGGTTTTCAGGGGTGAAAAATCGATCTAGCGTAGCCTTAGATCCCGGAAAACGCGAATTTTCGAGTTTTCATGAGTTTTTCTTTCGCGTTAGTAAACGTCAAATATGGTCGTTAATTTCGTCGCGCGCGCGCATCGATTCCGCTTAGCTCAGTCGTAGGTCGGTCTAATGTACGCAGATAGATCGTAGGTGTCAGGGTTTCAAATCCCGGCCAGAAATTAAGTTTTTGTTTTTGTCTTTTTTTTTGTATTTATAAAATTTTTTTTTTATCTAAAGTCGTGATATATTAAAATAGAACCGAGCGAAGCTCGGTCGCCCAGATATTATTATCTTATATATGGATTTAGATTCTGCATACCTAAGCTCTATAATGAGAAACATACCAGAGATTGTGAGTGAGACCGCTTCTTTTTCTTGGAGCGCTTGGCCTTCCGCGGCTTCGGGTGGTGGTAGTGCATGCAGCTCTCCTCTTGCTCGTTTTGGAAGTCCTGAAAAAAAGGAAATATTGACACTTCTTCTGGTGAAAGCTGGCGTCCGCCTATAAAATATACTAGTGGGCAACACGTTGAGTAAATTGATTAAAACAATACGGAACCCTAATTATAAAACTCGCTGGCCAGCACATCGTCTTATGGGTAGTGAGCTATTAAAGACAGTATTTTTTTGAGGTTTATTATAAAAGTCAGTTTTATAATAATAAAAAATTGCATACATTTCCAATTTCGTTGTTCCCAAGAATGCACAATGGATATTAAGGCTCACACCAGCAACTCTCGACATTTCATGATTTAGCTTGACACGGCTACTACCGACTTGACTCGTGACACATTCGCTAACATCAACTTAACTGTCTATCATAAATAATTTCACTCTTATTAATATGCCTGTACAATCAAAATGCACAGAAAGCAAGTTACGTGCACGTCAGCAAATGTCAGTCAGTAGGCTTAGCATATGATTGCCGCGAGATAGATGATGATCTTCTGCAAACTGTATTAATGACATAAGGATGGGTAGTCTATCTCGCGGCGACATACTCTCTCTCGCAGCAATCATGTGCTACTGGCCTTTTAAAGCATGTGGTAAGGGTACAAAAGTGCAACAGAAACAGCACTTACCTTGTATATCCTAAGGCGGTCGTCCTCATCAGGCACAGCCGCGAACTCCGGCGCCTCCAGGTCGAGTTTCTCCTTGACTTCGCTCCAAGGCACCTGGTGGTCCACGTTGGCTTCGCTTAGTGCCCATTTGAACGCGCTTTCTATCTTCTTTTGAGCCTTTGATTCCTCTTTCATTTTTTCTTTGTTTCTTGCTTCAGCCTGTTGAAAAATTGTATGTATAAGCACAGTATAATAATGAGTACTATCGTACAGTATGGCCACTCTCGAACTCCGCTGAAAGCGCCGCCCACCCCCTCTCGGTTACCGTACAGTTACCGCCTGTCAAAAACGCGAACAGTCGACCTGTCATATCTCACTCATACAAGCATGGTACGCGTTCACCTACACGAGCTTAGACTGTGTGCTAGGAACGCGCCTCTTTCATATATTTTATCGCCAGTGTCCGAGGTGTGGCATAAGTAATAATACTGCCGGTGCAACATCAGGCAAGACTAATTAAGTACATATTACAATGCGCATTGCCGACTACCACAGCACACGTTGAGCTCTGGCAGCCTACGTCACTGGCATCGGAACAAAACATATCGTTTGTACCTGTAGAGTAACTGTACATTCTACAGAAACCAACTGTATCCCGAACTCTTCAAGGCTCTTGGAAGTTGCAAGACTTGCTGTTCTCGCACACCACTGTTATATTAGTATACTCTTCAAGGCTTGTGTCCGGTTAGGCTTTTTTTAATACTACATCGGTGGCAAACAAGCATACGGTCCGCCTGATGGAAAGCGGCTACCGCAACCTATGGACGCCTGCAACTTGCTGCTTGAACCACGTAGGAGTTGTTACCTTCTCTAACAGCGAGTTTTGTACGTGAACTTGACATTGCTGGCGTCTAAAGCGGCCTCGCACGCTGCAGTAGCAAAATTCTCGAAGCTCGTATCCTGTTTCGCTTGAACCATGAAGGAGTGTTACCTTCTCTAGCAGCGAGTTGTACGTGAGCTTGACATTGCCGGCGTCCAAGGCGGCCGACTTGCTGTCCTCGCACACGACGGTAGCGAACTCCTCGAAGCTGGTGTCCGGTTTCACTTCGAACTGCTTTTCTTTGAGGATCTCCTTGATGACCTTCTTTTCGTCGTGGAAGCGCGCCTTTAGGTTCTCCACGTAGAATTTGAATAAGTCTAGTGGGGTTGAACCTGTTTGACCTGGAATAAAATTATATATTTTTAGAAGATTATATAAGATCCCGTAGATAATCGCAGTACATATTGGAAGTAATTTTACTTATGAAACAACATGTAAAACCGGGTCTCTTACGTACAAATAGTCGAAAATTGTTTGACATGTTTCGCTCCATAACGAAGAGTATTTTTTGTGTTACGTAGCCGATAATTTGTGTGGATGAATTTTTAGTGTAGTGAATGTAGGTACTTAGTAGACTGAAACCCAACAAATGACAAAAACGCCGAAGGTTGTTTCTCGCCTGGCCTGCAGCCGCCGATACCCACGCGGGTCATCGCGCGTTCAATAAAAATGTTATGGAGCGAATCATGTCGAGCAATCTCCGACTATTATATATATAATATACCTATGTAAGTGACCCAGTCGGCCAAGTTTATTTATTCATACCTAGCATAGCAGAGAAGCGCATGTCAGCGGAGATGACAGGGTACAGCTCCACCCACAGCGACATTGATGTAAGCTTGCCTTCCTCATGCAGACTGTCCAGCAAGGCCTGTTGATGGAACGGTTTATTAGTTACTGTATAGTCTACTCAGTGTTATAACGAAGTATATGCAATAAAATAAAATAATATTTTTTGAGGGATCCAAATACACACCCAACTTCTTCGTTGTAAAAGGCGCCGAATTCTAAAGGAACTGTTTGTGTCTACATTCTCCGCCTTTTCTACTGAGAAGTCGCAGTAGGTACCAGAGAAAATTTCTTAATATATATTTAAAAAAATATAAATCGATTTTAAAATATCAACATACCAAAAAGTTGTCTCTGTTTTTTCTCTGTTGCCGTTTGTTTCTCTTTTTGAGCTGTTCTTTTTCTTGTAAATATTCAGCTTCCATATTCTTTATGTGTTGTTCAAAAACTGTAAGATAGAAAGAATAAATACGTTAATTAACAAAGTACTAGAATAGGCTAGTTTCCTATACTTAAAATAAAATATTTTGTGCAATGCACGAAATAAAGCACCGCACAATTAGAAGAAAAATATGGACAGTAGTTATGTTTAAACATAATTTCTATTTAATAAGTCAAAGAGAAAGAAATAAAGTAAATGAAGTGACCGTGACGTCACTCCTCAGTATTTCATAGTATTTCCATATCAGCAAATCGTTTTGACAGTTCTTAAAAAGAAGCTGACTTGACTAGTAGGAAACTAGCCTATTATAAAATTTTTGGAATGAGGGCATTTTAAAGATTACCTCAGCGGTTCTCGAAAAGTTTGTACAAAAATTAAGGAAAAAGTTAAATTTGTTTTTATTATTCCTATTTTGTTACCAAGATTTTTTTGATGAATTGAGATTTTAGTAAGTTTTATTTCGTCATTAAGGTTCTCTAGTACCTATCTATATTTTCTTAATTATAACAATTATCCTGTATATATCTTACGAAAGTCGACTTATATTACTAAATGTTGGTAACAGAATAGGATCAATTAAAATTTGCTGACGTGGCTATGTACAAAGTTGTCGGGAACTGCTCACCTATGTTTTGTATGGGAAGGTGAAATTCGCCCTAGCTTGCCGGGGACTTTTACTAGGATAAACTGAAGTAATTATTCTAATTTAAATTGTGGTACTTACCTATGAGCGCATCCTCCTTGTCCATGCCGAGCAGACTGACGTCATTCTTGAAGGCAGAGTTTTCCAACAACAACACCTGCGCCTCGCTCCATGTGCTGCTGTATGTGATTTCATTCATATTCTCTAATACCTAGAATAATATTTAGAGATTTCATATTATGCACGCCAAGAACACCTAAAGGCTTTGTAATTATTTGTGCGCCATACCACAGAATATATAATAGTACAAGTACAGAAGGCTCACTCCTTCGATGTTCACAAAATGTCGCCATTCTAAATTCTTACCTACATTAAGAAACGGACCGCACGCGAGCAGCCGACATTGAGTTCTATTGCGGCGCGAGAAGGTCGTCACCACTGAATGGGCCGCGAACTCGCGGCCGCCGGCATGTACTTGTAGCGCGGCGATAGATTCGCGGAGTGAGCCGCCGCTGGCCATACACTAATCATCATCAAAGAACTTTTTCAAATTTTAATTTTAAATTTGGTAGTCACCACGAGCGACATTTAAGCCTCCGCCACACAGAGCGTTTTGATAGCGTAGCGGAATGCGCGCTGAGTGCGCGCGCATTCTGCGCTCATTAGTTCCCGCCGGCGTCGGCTGGGCGCAACGCTAGCGTCCGTCCGGCGCACCGCTTTCATTGCGCTCCGCTAACGCTCCACCTACGCTGTCAAAACGCGCATGTGTGGCCGAGCTTTTAGGGCCAGTTGCATCAACTACTGCACAGTTCATGCAGATGCTAAATTAGGTAACGGACGGTTTAGTGCAACCGACCCTTACGTCGTGATAGTCGAATAACATGTCTAATTGTCTACTAATATGGACAATCTTCACCATTGCATTGTGTTGTTTTTACCTGTGCCAACATTTTCATGTTCCGTTTCTTCAATGCCTTAGCCTCCTCTTTTTCACGTTTCGCTATCGTAAATATGCAGTCTTCAAAAATGTCTCTACGGTCTGACTCTGGCACACATCGCCATATCTGAAAGAAATGGTCACATCACATTACATAGTTGTAATTCATAGTTCTGAACATTATTACAAATCAGAAGTTATAAACTTACAGTATAAATTCATTATAACTAACCTCTAAATTGCTAAACATGTCGTCACACTTGTAATACTTTGTCATGGATGTCACACGGTCACAACTCAGCAAGAATTCTTCAAGGTTTTCCCGATTTTTCTTTGTTTTTAACCTGAAAAAACAATTAATAAATTAGTGCTGTTCCAACTGAGGTAACATTAAATAACAAACAGTAGGTAAACTAAATCAATTAAATTATACACTTTTTTACCTTAAAAAAGCGCTGGTAGCCTAGCGGTAAGTACGTGCGACTTTCGTTCCGGAGGTCGCGGGTTTGAACTCGCACCAGCTTAACGCACATTTGATATTTGCAATGAGTTTTAAGGTCGGAATTAATGATGCGAAATGTCATTTGATATTTGCCGTTCGCTTTTTGTGTTCGGTGAAGGAAAACATCGTGATGGCTTAAACCTTGTTCCGTTTATTGACTAATTCCAATAAGGTCTTTCTAGTTTACCCTTTACGGGTTGGCGGGCCGTAAGGTCTTCGGATGGCAGTCGCTTTCGTAAAAACTAGTGCCTACGCCAAAATCTTGGGATTAGTTGTCAAAGCGGACCCCAGGCTCCCATGAGCCGTGGCAAAATGCCGGGATAACGCAAGGAGGATGATGACTTTTTTACCTTAATTCTTCTCTCTCATCTTTGATTTTCTGTGTTTTGTATGCATTAAAAGCTTGTTTTTTCTCATTGAGTTTTTTAAAGGTGGCATATCGAGGATCCTTAGATATGATTTTCACACATTGCTCCCAGGTAGCATTTGATGAAATATTCTGAAAAATGTAGCAAATATCTTGTATTACCTTTCCATTTAAAACATTATAACCTTTCGAAACCAACACGTCAAATATGAACACTCAATTTTGAATTACGCCAAAATTAATTAAGGTGTCATTTAATTTTTTGAAGCTGGTTCCTTGGGGAGCCGCGGGTCTTGAAACGCTAATTACATCATTAGCAAAGAGAATAAAAATTACAACTACATAATTAATTATATCCCTGAAATCGGCAACTACTGTGTAAGTGATATAACACATGAAGCTATACATATGTATATATTTCCTTACTTTATCTTTGAGAAGTTCTTTGAAAGCCTCAATAGCTTCTTTCTTGTCCTTGTACTGTGGTTCTGGTACGGCTTCAGCTGTCTCTCCTGGGGCCTGGGCAGGTGAAGCTACATCTTCAGGTTCAACTAAAAAATAAATATTGTTAAAACTTTTACATAGTTAATGTATAAAATTTATAAAATAATATTTACTCCACTATTCGAAATTTAAAATTAGTTGAGCCATTTTCCAGCAAATTTTTCCACTCTGTGGCTCGCCATATCTATGTATAAGGTACAAGCATATCTCGGTAAGCACCAAAGTAGGATGTTTCACAAAATTTCTACACATTTTACGTGCCAATGTCACCATTTTAATAAGATACTTCTATTAGGAGCTTCCAACAGCGCCAGTATCGCGTTTGAGTGGCGGCCTCAAGGAGGGAAGTGAGCCCGCAAACGCCTGGTACACACCTGGAGGCGGAGTGTTAAGAACGAGCTGAGGGAATATGGACTGAGCTGGAACAAAGCCAAGGCAGTGGCTCAAGATAGAAAGGCGTGGAAGGATCTTGTGGAGGCCCTATACACCTATGGGGTGCCTTAGAACATTCAACAACAACAACTTCTATGAAAATACATGTTGATGTTAAGTTGCCTTATACACACTATAGAATATATTAATTAATATACTCACTGTCATCAGGTATAGGTATAGAGCCAACTAGAGAAGGGTCTATAGCCGCAAGGGTCTTGGCCATGGCTTCATCAAGTGCCGAGCTGCCGGAGCTGGGCACTGCTGGAGACCCTGGCAGGGGCACCTCTCCAGGAGGCAGGTCCCCGTTCATAGCTGCTCTGTAATTGAAATTAACAATAAGTATCAGAAAAAAATTGTGTCTGCGTATTACAAAAAAACTGTAGTTCATTTAGCAACATACTTAAGGTGGTCTCTAATCTGGAAGAGATCACTCTTGTAAGAGCTAAAGAAGGCCTTTGCCAAGTGGCACACTGAACAAGAGATATGCTCTAATCTAGAAAAAAATGGGCTTAATATATAGATAGATAGAAGACCGGACGAGTTGGAGATTGCTCCACCGACAAGAGCACAGCTCTTAAGTTAGAAGAAGATATAGATAGATATTAACTAACACTAAATAAATTTTGAAGGATTATGTATTATTCATGGCAACTATGTGTACTTACTTACCTTTTGTGATGTTATGTGTGTAAATAATTTTCTGTTGTTGATCTGTATTTGTGTGTGTCTTTTATGTATTATTTTGCCATGAATAAAAATATTTCTATTTCTATATTTTAAATAGTATTAAAACTTACTGTGCAGCTTCCTCTGCAGCAATCTTATCCTTGATCTCCTGCAGCTCGGCAGGAACAACCCAACTGGACTCCTTAGTCTCAATGTTGTGATAGTACAGCCGGCCAGCATCCGTTGTATACTCTTTCCACACACAGGCAGAAAGCAGTTTCTAAAAAAATTTTCTTGTGCTGTATAGTTTTGTAAAATATACTTAAATGTCTTAGGTTAGGACAAATAGACTTAATGGAGGGTTTGGGGTACATGGGGTGATAAAAATAGTCATTATTGCTTTTATTTGAAATACCTCAGCAGGAGTCTTCAAATCATCCGGTTTCTCCCATAGACTCTGCTTTGACACTGAGTTGTAGTAATATGTCCGGCCATCAGGGGCCTTGTGTTCTGACCAGGGACTGGTGTGGTTGGAAATGGGAGCAATTTCTGGGGCTGGCGCAGTTAGGTCCTGTAATGTTGTGAAATTGATTACTACAAATAAACGAGAAGAGAAGACAGTATAAGTAACTTCTGTCTCATTACTCAGACTATGTAGAATATTTGAATGTCCATGCCTAAAGCATTTATATGGTTTAAGTGTAATAAATGTTATTAAAATAGCAAACGAAATTCTGATAAAATCACTTGCTCATGATGCATAAGAACTACATACAACATCAGTACACTTTGTAGCTAACAAAATCAAATTTAAAATAACCTCAAATCAATAGCATCATTCTGTGGCCTTACGGGTTTAAATGGTGGAAATCCTGGCGGAGGCATCGAGAACGGAGGTATCATAGGTGGAAAACCCATAGGAGGAGGCATTGCAGCCATTGCTGGAGTAATTCCAGGTACCGGGGGCATCGCCACTTGCGGCGGCATTGGGGGCGCTAGTCCGCCCAGCATCGGCGGCGGCAACAGCGGCGCCGCTGCCATCAATCCTGGCGAGCTTGTGCCAGTGTTGGACCCGTCCTTAAAGTAATAAAGTTACACAAAATCAGCATCAAACATCGACGAATGAAACTAAGCACACCACTCTCACACACGGTGTAAAATTACTTACCATTGTATTAAAAAATATCTATTAATCTTCTCAAATTTAGCTATTCCACCATTTGATCTTAAAATAATGTAAACAGTGGAGGAATATATAGAATTCAATCTAGTTTCCGTATAATAATAGTATGTTTTTTCGGAGTCGAAACGTCAAGCAGAAATTTGACGATGCGCACCACAGATAAATAATCACAAACAATTACAGATAACAAATACAGCCCCTTATTGACACTGGATAATGTTAAAACACCTTTACTTGGCTAACAATTTAAAAACTTGGCATGGATTGTAGTCTCTACCAGCCTTTATGGATGAATCTAGAGGCTGTCTATGGTTAAATTAAAGCGAACGTTTTTCATTTTGACAGATGGTGTAACGTACCGCGCTACGCTACAAATTTGTAATATTCTGTTCAAATAGGCGCCACTGTCTTTGCTCAGGGAAGAAAAATATACGTAACAATATTGGTTCCGAATTTTTACACTAGCATCTGAAAATTATAAAACATAACCTTGACTATTGATTTGATTGGTGGAGTGTTGACTATGACGCAAATTTAGCGCGCCGTGCTTTGCAATCCACACGGGCAGTTAACCGAAGTCAAATTACAAGTTGTTGCCTAAATCTGTGCATTGTTTTGCTGTTAATAAGTTCCGACTGCTGGATAAAGCCGGATTTTTGCAACTAATCATCGCCACTCAACAAGAACAATGTCTAGCACATCACAAAAGCATCGAAACTTCGTGGCTGAGCCCATGGGGGAGAAGCCAGTTACAGATTTAGCCGGCGTGGGGGAAGTCTTAGGGCGCAGGCTCGAAACTGCAGGTTTTGACAAGGTAAAGGTAAAAAAATAACAAATATATGTCACAATACTGTGTAAATAAAAAGATCTTCATGCTTCATAATCATGTTGTTTACATTTCAGGCCTATGTTGTATTGGGCCAATTTTTGGTTCTGAAGAAGGATAAAGAGCTGTTTCAAGAGTGGATGAAAGAGACCTGCAGCGCTAACTCAAAACAATCCGCAGACTGTTACCAGTGCTTACAAGAGTGGTGTGATGAATTTTTGTAAATTGACCTTGACTTGGGATGTCGGACTAATATTTTCATACCTGTAAATAATTGGAAAGTAAGCGGTTATGACTAATCTATGCATTTTTGTATGTGTTTGTTAACATGTAATTTTTTAATGGAAGTGAACAAAGAAGTAGGTACCTAAACCAGATAAGAACCAATCTTAATATTGTGATTTGTTCACTGGAACATGAAAGATAACATTTTTTTATATTAATTTAACAATAATTATTAATATTGATAACATAATATAATGGTTGCGTAAATATTGACATCTCTTTTAAGAATACTTGTACTATTAATATTTTTTTATTAAAATAAAAACATATGTTTGAATTTTGTTTTTTAATGTAATAACTACTCCGTTTCCTGCGCCGTTTGTACTGTATGCCTACCATCTCCAATTCTCCCTCAATTGCTCAAAGGTTAACTGGAAGAGATCCCTTAAAGGGATAAGTTCGCCTTTGTACTTGTAATAAGCTCTTTTTCCTGTGTGTTGTATTATTTTCTGGTACAATAAAGTGTTTTACTACTACTACTACTTAAATGACTTATATTAATTTACCTATGATAAATTATATGACAGTCATGTTTAATACATTAAACAAAATAGTTTTTATTTTCATACATACATACATACATACAATCACGCCTGTATCCCATAAAGGGGTAGGCAGAACACATGAAACTACTGAAGCTTCAGTGCCACTCTTGGCAAATAAGGGATTATTTTCAACTCCTAAATATTAAAGCCAGTTATGAAATTCAAATCTATTGACAATATTTTATTAAAGTTCAAACTACCTGTTAAGTCAACATTATGGATGTAACCCCGCCAACAAAGCGGCGAGGTGGCATGTGGGGGGGTTTTTAGTGGGTATACCGTGGCCTCATTAGCCAATATGGGAGTCCCACATAACCACTAGGGTCCCCCCTCGCACCCTAGTGGTATGCGGAACGCATTTTCCCCCCCTAAACAAAAAAAAAAGGCCCAGTGGGTAATAATCGACGGTGAAGTACCATGAATTCCCAACTACTTAGGTTTTCATACTTAGGAGTTCATGGCACTTCGCCATCGTAATGGCTGACTCAGAGTCCTAAATTAGAAGGCCTATAATGCAGGACTAGGCAATGACATTGGGTATATTGTTGTGGCACTTGTTTATCCTGATGTGTGATGATTGGCAGTTGAATGCCAGGCTTTGGATTTTATTGCCAAGTGGATATAGATGACTTTAAGCATAAAACAGTTTTTATGCTGCTTACAGATAATTTATTGTACTGGCAAGAGATGTGAAAACGGAATAAAAATGCCTGTTTATTTTCCAATTCTATTTACATAATTTTGTGATTATAATAGGAAATAAAATTATTGAATTTTATAATGAAGCAGTTTACATTTTGCTACATAAACAAAAATAGTAACCATAATACATAAAGTATAGCCCATACATACCCTTGGAGTTCTGCCCCTCTAGCACAACTTGCCTTGTCGCGCGCGAGTCCATACTTGAAGTCGCGCTTGATGTATGGACTCGCGCGCGACAAGGCAAGTTGTGCTAAAGGGTCTGATATCATAAGTATTATAACTAGTATCAAAAACTAAATGCCACTTTCAAATTGTTAACTTAGTGGAAAATTGAACTTTATCTATCTTTTGACTGCCATCAAATACTATGTAAACTCTACGAGTTAATACGTGCAGCTCGGTGCCAAAGTTGGCAACAGGTACACTAGCGCTCCTAGCGGCATGAGTTGATCAAAATAGTTTAGTTTCATACAGCATAAAATTAAAAAAATTACAAATTCTTATTTTTTTGTTTTATTCCGTCTAAAAATGTTAAAGTAGATCAAGTAATAGCATTTTCTATTTTAATTTACTCAAATTCTGAACTACTTTGATCAACTCGAACCGCTAGATGGCGCTAGTAAAATTGTTGCCGCTCAATTGTATGGGAAACGTCAGAAGCTGCACGTATTATAGTGTAGTAGTAGTATTGCTGCCATCAATATAATGTTTGTGGCTTTATTATCAACCTTTGTGCATTGAACAAGGTTCATGATGGCATTCAATGGGTTAACAAAAGCATTAGGTCATGACATCCTGATGACATCATGTAGACAATGGGTTTTCTGTTGCTAGCATCAAAATTTGATATTCATCCCGTCAACATAAGATATAATATTTAAGCCATAACAACAACAAAGAAAATAAAGAAAAATATTAAAACACCAAAAATTTTAAACATTAATGCTCTGTTGCCAGTAATATTTTGGAAATATTTCATTATTTCTCTGTGACCTGCTTCTACATTCATCTCAGCTTCTTGTATGTTGGCATCAATTCTCCCAATTGCCTCATCTTGCTCCTTCACCATGTGAGCTAATTGTTGGAATATGCCTCCAAGTTCCACTATGGTGCTTTCAATGTTATGCATAGTCTCTGCTCTCTGCTGCACATAGGTATCAGTGTCATCTCTTATAGCTAACTGCTGGGTCTGCATTTGGAGACCTGAAGTGTCTCCCAGGTCTATGCTGACCTCATCCTGTTGCTGTAGTAAAGATGGGACTTCTTTGACCACGGGGCCCACCCTTGAGAACTGTTCTCTTCTATTGTTTTGGTGTTTTAAATTTTCTGATCTCACTTCAAGAACCTGAAATGTTATTCATGTAGTTACATTAAGAATTTAAATTAGCAACAAGATATAGTATGTCAACTTATAGTACTGAAGATTAGATGTTACCTGCTTAAACTGGTTGCTCATAGAAGCCAGTCGAGATTGCAGAGCTAGCACCACACTGGAAGAATGGTTGTGCATACTACGGCGGCCACGAGGCATGTCACCAAGCCGGGCTATCTGCTGATTAAGTGCACCCAAGTCTCCCTTGATTATATATGTCAACTCTTGAATTTCTGTAGGACGGTCATCAAACAAGGACTTCTTCTTGGCCACTGGGAATAATCAAAATCAATTGTTTTCATTGTGCTCACTATGATAAAACTTTATTAGTAAACTTTATTACATGTATGATCAATTTAATAGGATAAGTATTAAAAAATGGTAAAAATTACTTACACAAGGCTAATTTTTCCAGTTTAGCATATGTTGCTGTAATGTTTTTACTAATAACTTTGGCCATTGACATGAATTGTGAATAGGTCTCGAGTACAGCAGCTTTACGTTCATCACGAACAACTGGCCTGGCTAGAGTTCGGCCTTGAAGACTCCGCACGGTTGACGCAAACTCGTTAGTCCTATCTCTTGCTGCCATGACTGGTTCAAATATAGGCTCTTCGAGAAAGTCGAAAACAAAGTCTGATTCTTCAAATGCACTTCCTTGTTTGGGGGCTATAAACGGATAGGATCCTGCCTTCTCTGTCTGCAGATACTTAGATCCCTTCTTATCAAATTTACTGTAAGAATTTAATTCATTTTCCAATAGTGGTGTCTCATCGGAGGTAGTCACTGACACACCTCCTACATTACGACGCCGAGGAAGCATCGCATTCTATTTTCAAGCACTGACAATCCTACAAATTGTTACTATTTGAGGATTTTTTCGAAAGATACGATTAATAAAATTAATTTAATAACTTCACCAGCCCGACTATGTTGAAATCACAAAACATGACATTTCCACGACTGCACGATACGTCAGTGTCACTATAGCCGATGTTGCCGTATAATGTTATGTTATACCGTGGTTATACCAAAGACCTTTACACGGGACAGCTCAATCACATTTTTTGCCATACGAAATTAAACCTTATTACTGAAACAGAAAGTCGATCGTATCAGACTAGCGAAAACGGTCCACATGAGAGGGCATTGTTTGGGCTGGTGTCCCTCTCGCACGTGTTGCCAATGTTAATGAGGTTCCCATATTAGTAGTATTTTTATCTGTATATTACCTGACTTTATAACTTCTTATTTTATTTTAATGTTATATTCAAACTAGGGTTTCGATATATTTCAAAAAATTTGAAAATAATTATAATGTAATTATTTTGATGCCAGTAAATCAAAGATTTGTATAATTAAAAAATAATTTCAATTGGGTGTTAGTAGATTTAGTAGTAACTTTGAAAATTGACTGGTATCCCCAATTTACGACAGTGATGACGTCACTGAATGATGTTGACATTGTCAGCAAGTGCGAGAGGGACACCAGCCCAAACAATTACCTCTCATGTGGACACACTTTTTGACCTAACTAAACAATCTAGTTTAATAATTCTAAATCTATGGGTTATACCTCCTTAAAAACGTCCGATTTATACTTTTGACGTGATAACGTCTAATAACTCGTTACTACGGGCAGCATGCACGAAAAAGATGACGTCATTGTCCCGTTTCCCAATATAGCTTAAGCGCCATCTATTGGCGCGCGTAGGAACTAAGCGGCTGATCGATGCGCTCGGTATGGTTGTAGCGTGTGGCCTGAGTAAAGCACCACAGCTGCGACAGATGGCGCGCCCGTGTTTATTATTTTTGAGTGTTTGTAATTTAAAAACATGAAAGATTGCATTAAAATAAGCATCTTTTATAGAATGAAGTTGTTTGAAAAACCTACTTATTTAGGAGTTAGAGCAGTACGAAGTTGCGAATTTTCCCATAGTATTTACACTATTTATCTAAGGCGCCAGAGACTTAATAAATTTACGATGATTTTTTTTTTACCAATATAACCTATGTTAATATTGATAAATCATATAGAACACGTTTAAATAAGGATGTTTTGTTATATAAACTTTTTCTTCTCCATTAATATTTACTGAGATATTAGGGTTCTAAGATTAGTAAATGGCACTAGCACTTTAATAAAATTAACGCGTGTCTCGCAAACGGTCTAGGATACAAAATGACGACTTTTATATAGGTATGGTATAGGTTAGGTTCGTTAGGTATCTTCAAACGGCCGAAGGCTCCTATTCTGTGCAGTTTCTGTAATAAGCGGGGCTCCGTCGATATCGCTTTCTGTCTCTGGCGCCTTAGTAATGCTACGGGAAAACTCTAACTCCTAAATTAGTAGGTTTTAAAAAAAACTTTAATTTATAAAAGATGCTTATTTTAATGCATTCTTTCTAATAAGAACAAAACACTATGCTAGAAAGAGTGCAGAGGAAGTTCTGTAGGCACATTTACAATTACAAACGACTGTACGGATATTACCCATATATGTATCCATCTCTATTCGTAACAGGAATGGTTGGTCTTCAAACTCTAGAAACCAGACGGAAACTGCTGCATATTATGCATTACCGCCAACTGTTTCACCATAGAGTAGATGACGCATACGGATGCGTCAAGCACGGGCTTGAGAGAATGGGGCTGCAAGTGCCAAGAGCGAATGTGGTGGTTGGCATGCCGGGCGCGGTGCCGGCGCGGCGGCGGCGGCGCCTGTTCGCGGCGGCCGGCGCACCGCTCGAGCCCGAGCTGCTCTTAACCGCATCATGTTGGAGACAGACGATATTGACATATTTGCTGATAGTGTTGGTGTGTTTTACAGAAAACTCTTAAGGTTCATAGACTCTACACTCCTTAGGTGATTAATGTAATAACCATAGTTTAACTTTTAAGTGTGTTTGCTTTTTTATGTCAATTTAACATGTACATAATTATATTACCACATAAGTGCTTTGGTGAAATACTGTTAACTTTTGTGTATTTTTAATAAATAAATAAAAAAACGTGAAAAAAAATTGTTTGTCTGTAAAGTCGGTTTACGGACGGTAGTTTAACGTGATAACGTCAAACATTACAGTAGTATAGACAGGGGCGGTCAGAGTATAGCAAAAGGGGCCCGATTCTGGGACTTTTTTCACGTTTTTTTATTTATTTATTTATTTATTAAAAATACACAAAAGTTAACAGTATTTCCCCAAAGAATTTATGTGGTAATATAATTATGTACATGTTAAATTGACATAAATAAAAGCAAACACACTTAACCGGCGAAGTGCATTTGTGACGTCATAAAATATAAACTAATTCATCCACGTGTACTGTTTCTGTTGATTTTGTTACTAGACGAGTTAAACTTTAGTTTCGTGTATAAAGTTGATGCAACAATTTATTTTTTCATATTCAGAAATTGTGAAATATTTCGTGTCACAATTTTGTGACATTGCCGATATTACTGGTAACCAAGTAACCATCTAGCATGTCTTAAAAAACGGACAGTGCCGACTTATGGGCAATCAAAATTGTGACAGAAAACGGACATTGCCATAAATGGGTTAAATAAGTTTTTTATTAAATTCTTAATTGTTTTTATAATTACTGGGCCTAAATACAAACTATGCTTTAATACTAAATTTACATAACGTGGGTTTTCATTAGCAAATGCAAAATCCGCCTTTAATTAGCAGTATAAACAATGTTCACTCATGAAACCTCTTCAAGCTGATGAAAAAGATATTATGATCCTTTAGGTCTTTAAAATGCTGGATGACTCACCACAAAATTCAGAACAGACTTAAAAAAGTAAAGTTTCTCATGTGTAGAGACAAAGGAAATCATTTATATTCTGGCAAAACTTTCCATACCTAATGTCAAACACCAAGGACCAAGAGTCTGCAGTCATGGAGTATGTTATGGAGATACGCAATAAAATTATATATCAGCTTCTATTTCTGGCTAAGGATAATCAATATGATCCCACTATGTTGCCAGATGCCAATATGATCAAGAAATATGTAATTTTTTATGTGAAAGTTAACTTTTCCTGTGCTCAGAATTCAGTCGTCAATCTAATAAAGAAACAAGAAAGTCAAGACTGTGAGACCACAATGAATGGTTTGAATATTTACGTATTTAGTCTTAATACTTACAATAATTGTAATTTATAACTAGCCGTAGCTTAGAAACTTACAGATTTATTAAATATTTTTGAATGTGGGTAGTTTTACACGTTACAATTGGGACAGACGTGAAAACATAATTTCTTGTTCAGACAGATGTTGTACAGAGTTCGAAACGAGATTATTTTTAATTCCGTATACCTACCGATATACATAATATGTCTCAAATGTGAATGACTATATTACTATCGGCATAACAGCGTAAAAATAATTATGTTTTAGTTAACATTTTCATAAAAGGTGGCATTTTGAATCACCAAATAAAAAACGTGTATTTCAGGAAGGGAAGGTATGTATTGACTACCTACCTTACTTTTTCAATAGTTATAATATTGAAACTCATTTGTAAGTAAACTAAACGAGAAGAATTATGCTCTGGGCCGTAGAAATTATAAATTAGATAAGAACATTGGGGTTTAGGCTAAGGCATGAATATGTTTTGATTGTATACCATAATAACATTTATATACTTAAAAGTTTTTTGGATTGTCATGTGTCTTTTTTAATCTTCTGATCATTGTTTAAGTGTTTTTAATTATTTAGTAGTGTGTTATTTTAATAATTTAAGGTTTTTTCACTTTATAATACGTAATTTAATTTTTGTTCTTGGACACCTTATGACGGCGTTGTCCGTTTTTTAGGACTACCTTTGGGGCCATCACTCAGTGAGATTCCTGGCAATGTCCGTTTTAACGGACGTCCTGAAAATCCTACTTTCAAAATACTTTCATTTATTTTTTCTGAAAAATGGTTCGTTTTGACCCATAACTATACCTAAAAACATGCAAAGAGATACATGGTTACATTACTTCATGTCTTGCCGTGTTAAGGGTTAAAAGTTAAACTATGGTTATTACATTAATCACCTAAGGAGTGTAGAGTCTATGAACCTTAAGAGTTTTCTGTAAAACACACCAACACTATCAGCAAATATGTCAATATCGTCTGTCTCCAACATGATGCGGTTAAGAGCAGCTCGGGCTCGAGCGGTGCGCCGGCCGCCGCGAACAGGCGCCGCCGCCGCCGCGCCGGCACCGCGCCCGGCATGCCAACCACCACATTCGCTCTTGGCACTTGCAGCCCCATTCTCTCAAGCACGGATGCGTCATCTACTCTATGGTGAAACAGTTGGCGGTAATGCATAATATGCAGCAGTTTCCGTCTGGTTTCTAGAGTTTGAAGACCAACCATTCCTGTTACGAATAGAGATGGATACATATATGGGTAATATCCGTACAGTCGTTTGTAAATGTGCCTACAGAACTTCCTCTGCACTCTTTCTAGCATAGTGTTTTGTTCTTAATAGAAAGAATGCATTAAAATAAGCATCTTTTATAAATTAAAGTTTTTTTAAAACCTACTAATTTAGGAGTTAGAGTGGTGCAAAGTTGCAAAATTTTCCCGTAGCATTACTAAGGCGCCAGAGACAGAAAGCGATATCGACGGAGCCCCGCTTATTACAGAAACTGCACAGTATAGGAGCCTTCGGCCGTTTGAAGATACCTAACGAACCTAACTTATACCTATATAAAAGTCGTCATTTTGTATCCTAGACCGTTTGCGAGACACGCGTTAATTTTATTAAAGTGCTAGTGCCATTTACTAATCTTAGAACCCTAATATCTCAGTAAATATTAATGGAGAAGAAAAAGTTTATATAACAAACCCATGATGACTTTTGTGTCAAAGTGACAGTCAGCAATGTCAGATTCCACATTGTTCATTAATTTTGGAATCAGCACCCTCTAAAACCCATTTTACGACACCCGTGACGACTTTTGTGTCAAAGTGACAGTCAGCAATGTCAGATTCCAAATTGGTTATTAATTTTGGAATCAGCACCCCCTAAAACCTATTTTACGACACCCATGACGACTTTTGTGTCAAAGTGACAGTCAGCAATGTCAGATTCCACATTGTTCATTAATTTTGGAATCAGCACTCCCTAAAACCTATTTTACGACACCCATGACGACTTTTGTGTCAAAGTGACAGTCAGCAATGTCAGATTCCACATTGGTCATTCATTTTGGAATCAGCACCCCCTAAAACCTATTTTACGATACCCATGACGACTTTTGTGTCAAAGTGACAGTCAGCAATGTCAGATTCCACATTGTTCATTAATTTTGGAATCAGCACCCCCTAAAACCTATTTTACGACACCCATGACGACTTTTGTGTCAAAGTGACAGTCAGCAATGTCAGATTCCACATTGTTCATTAATTTTGGAATCAGCACTCCCTAAAACCTATTTTACGACACCCATGACGACTTTTGTGTCAAAGTGACAGTCAGTAGCAATGTCAGATTCCACATTGGTCATTCATTTTGGAATCAGCACCCCCTAAAACCTATTTTACGACACCCATGACGACTTTTGTGTCAAAGTGACAGTCAGCAATGTCAGATTCCAAATTGGTCATTAATTTTGGAATCAGCACCCCCTAAAACCTATTTTACGACACCCATGATGACTTTTGTGTCAAAGTGACAGTCAGCAATCTGAGGTACTACATATTTGTAATCTGAAAGTAATCAAGTCAATAATTTCAGTTATTTTGAATCGACTATGATTCCGAATTATTGGTAATAGTAATTATTGTATAGATGATTAGTGATTCCTTTATATGTAATGGTAATTTACCGTTTCACTTGATTACATTACAAGTAATCTGACACCCAGTAGTGGATTACAAAGTAAAATCAAGTAATCGTGTAATCCGGAATCGATTACGATTTGCCCATCTCTGCGGCGCTGCTGCAAGTTTTGAGACAGAAGTATATGCTAGAAAGAGATGCAGATATTTGCCACTCACTCTTACCTATAGTTGCGTCTCAAAACTTGCAGCAATAACTTGCTGGTCTAAACTCAGCTTAACGAGAACAACACACGGGCGCGCCATCTGTCCCAGCTGTGGTGCTTTACTCAGGCCACACGCTATAACCATACCGAGCGCATCGATCAGCCGCTTAGTTCCAACGCGCGCCAATAGATGGCGCAAAAACTATATTGCGAAACGGGACAATGACGTCATCTTTTTCGTGCATGCTGCCCGTAGTAACGAGTTATTAGACGTTATCACGTCAAAAAGTCCCAGAATCGGGTCCCTTTTGCTATACTCTGACCGCCCCTGTCTATACTACTGTAAAGCTAGGAACATACTACGCGGACGTCCGTCGTAAAACGACCGCGACCGCGACCGATCAGTGTGCACGGAACAAAACATCCAGCGAGCCAGATTTTTTTAGCTTGAAGCTAGGAACACACTACGCGGACGTCCGTCGTAAATCGACCGCGGACGGGAATCTGGACAATGGAAATGAAAATGAAAATGAAAATGAAAATGAAATATTTATTTTTCAAGTAGGCATATTACAATGCGCATATGAACGTCAAATAAAGCTACGCCGGCTCTAACCCTACGCCTCAGCCTCGAGAAGATTTCAGTCCCCCCTCAGTTGGGAGGGGGTATCCACTATGGGACCGGCAAGAAACTCGGCGGGCAACTTCTTTTCAA
The DNA here is from genome assembly GCF_023078275.1 of Leguminivora glycinivorella. NCBI lineage: Eukaryota > Metazoa > Arthropoda > Insecta > Lepidoptera > Tortricidae > Leguminivora > Leguminivora glycinivorella. The sequence goes on from NC_062971.1 coordinate 28,711,445, forward strand.
AACATTACATCTTATAATTAACATGCATTAAATAACAACATACAATTTAACATGCAAAAGTATTCATCAAAGAATATGAACAGACTAGGTACTCTATGGAAATCAATTTCAATAAATTATATTATTGCTTAATAATACGTCGTTCTTCTTCAGAGAAAACATATCAAATTGTCATAGAAGAAAAAGATAATATGAATCTCAATATCATTAAATATGTAATTTACCTACACAACATAAAATATAAAATATTTGATGTGCTTTCTTATCTGAACTGTGTCCTCTATACATAATACAATTATTTTAATTGCTATTCGTTTTTTGTAGTTTCTGGTTCGGGCCATGCATGTTTGTCTGTCAAATAGTCCTCGACTCTGTAATAAGCCTTTAACATCAATGATTTTTTTAAGTAGTTCTTAAGAGCTGGGAGGGGTAATCTCAAAGCAGTGTCAGGTAACTTATTATAAAAATGAATGCATTGCCCAACAAATGACTTCTGTACTTTACGGACACGAAACTTCTTTATGGCAAGCTTATTTTTGTTTCTAGTGTTATAATTATGGATATCAGAATTCTTAGTGAAACAGTCTAAATTCTTAACAACATAAATTATACTATCATAAATGTATTGGGAAGCTACAGTTAAGATATTAATTTCTTTGAAGAGTTCTCTTACTGATTCACGTGTTCCTAAGTTGTAAATAGAACGAATGGCTCTCTTTTGTAATACAAAGATAGTCTGTATGTCAGCTGCTTTGCCCCAAACCAGAATACCGTATGACATTACACTGTGAAAATAACTATGATACACTAGGCGAGCTGTCTCAACATTAGTCAGTTGCCTGATTCTCCTAACGGCGTATGCGGCTGAACTTAATTTGCTTGCTAGTTTCTTTATATGAGGACTCCATTGTAGATTTTTGTCCAATGTTAAACCAAGAAACAGTGTTGTATCTACCATCTCTAAGCATTCATCATTCAAAAGTATTTTTGTATCGATTGGTTTAACATTCGGCAGAGAAAATCGAATACATTTGGTTTTCTTAGAATTAAGAAGTAAATTGTTGACAGTAAACCACTGCAGTACATCAGCTAACGTGCTATTAATTACATTGTAATCCGTAGATTTTCGGTCAACATTAAAAAGCAGTGATGTATCATCAGCAAAAAGTACTATTTCACGAAAGTTTTTCACTATACATGGCAAATCATTTATATAAACCAAAAACAGGAATGGACCTAAAATTGAGCCTTGTGGCACTCCTAATTGGACTACAGTCCCGCTAGAGCGAGTTTTGTTAACAACTACTGTTTGTGTTCTATTGCTAAGGTAAGAAGACATAAAGTTTAGGGCATTTATAGACAAACCATAATGTTCTAATTTCAAAATGAGCGTTCCATGATCCACACAATCAAAGGCTTTTGAAAGATCACAAAATATGCCAATTGCATCACAAGAATTTTCCCAAAAATTATATATATGTTTAATGAGTACCGAAGCAGCATCGGTCGTGGAACGGCCCCTTGTGAAACCGAACTGTTTGCTTGTAAGTAATCTATGTCTGTTGAAGTGTCCCAGTAGATCATTTAACATTAGCTTCTCAAAGACTTTACTTAGTACAGGAAGTATTGATATGGGACGGAAATTGGTTATATCACTCGAATCACCCGATTTAAAAAGCGGTATGACTTTGCTACATTTCATAAGATCTGGAAAGGTGCCTTGTGAAATTGAAATATTATATATTACGGCCAAGTAAGGTGCTATTATATCTATGACATGACTAATTACTTTAACTGATGTTCCCCATAAGTCTTCCGTTTTCTTTAAATTGAGTGACTTGAATGTTTTAACAATATTTACAGAGTCTACTTGACTAAATTCAAATGAATTATTACATTTCTTAACATTAGCACAAAGTAATGAATGGGCTTGAGCCGCAGAAGAATGTAAACATTTTGTGGTGTTAACGGCTATATTTGAGAAATAATCTTCGAATGCCGAGGCAACATCGCTGTTCGACACTATTTGTTGATTATCTGATACAATGTTGACTTGACAATCGCGTGATTTACATTTACCAGCTTCTTTATTTATAATACTCCAAGTTGTTTTCACTTTGTTGTCCGACGCTTTCAATTTAGAACTAATAAAGTTTTTCTTGGCAGTTAAACACACTTTCTTGAAGATTCTTGAGTAGTTTCTTACATAGTCCAGGAATTCTGAATTCTTGTTCAGCTCTCTCTCACCATAAAGTTCATAAAGTCTTTTTCTACTTTTGTGAATACCTACAGTAGCCCATTCACTAAACTTTGTTTTAACTTTTGACCCACTAATAGATTTCACTTTGAAATTGTTATTAAATTGATTAAGAATTACATTGAAAACATCTTGATACAAATGATTACAGTCATAATGCGAAAATGGTATTATAGACAAACTATGTAGAATTTCATTTTTGAATGATTCCAAGCGAGATCCAGTAATGGGTCTATATGTTATTGTTTGTGGAGTATCATGAATAACGTTTAAGAAAGCTGCCCTTTGGCCGCTGTGATCGGAATGAAAACAGAGCGCACGGACGTCCGATCGAAATCTGGCTCTCTGGATGTTTTGTTCCGTGCACACTGATAGGTCGCGGTCGCGGTCGTTTTACGACGGACGTCCGCGTAGTATGTTCCTAGCTTAATGTTTGACGGTGGTTTGACGTTATCACGTTAAACTACCGTCCGTAAACCGACTTTACAGACAACCAATTTTTTATTTCTTATATTATTACAGTTTAAAATATGATTATCGGAATGAAATTCTAGTCATTTTATGGCTATTTTGTAGAGTTACTCATTTTACACAAAGGTACCTCTATAAACGTCACCTCAGTCAATCACTAGCGCTACTGATTGATGCGGGCTAAAATAAAACCATTAATAAAACGAGTACGACAGAGTACGAGATCGTATTGGAGTATACAGAATGACAAGTTTGTGTTGTATATTGATTGTGCAATGAAAATGTATTTCGAATTATTTATTAATATTCCGCTATGTATTAGTTAATTGCGAAGAAAATGGGCCGAGGACTATGAACTAAGTGCGTGCTCATTTGTGTTTTTAGTGTTGCGTAGTTTGATTCTTGCTCATCATAACATAGGTAATTGGAATAATGGTTGAGAACGGCGGTTCGAGCGGGGGCAGCGACAGCCCCAACGCGACTTGCGGGCGGTCGGGCCTGCTGGAGACGCTGGTGCGCGGGGTGTGGTACCGGGTGCACTGCTCCCTGGAGGACGACTACTTCAGCGTGTGCCTGGACGACGGGTACGATGCGACCACAACTCTCAATGGCACTCTCAACAATAACAATGTCGAAACACCCAACAGTGACTTCACCGAAGTGCCGGAAGCGATCGCGAATCAAAAACGACTAGTGCAAGTGGTTAAATCTGACAACAATGGGCTCGGAATATCAATTAAGGGTGGAATAGAAAACAATATGCCCATATTAATATCAAAAATATTCAAAGGCATGGCAGCAGACCTCACTGAACAGTTGTATGTTGGTGATGCTATCTTGTCAGTCAACGGAGAGGATCTTAAGGATGCTACACATGAAGAAGCTGTGAAGGCTCTGAAAAGAGCTGGCAAAATGGTTCAGTTGGAAGGTAAGTCATATAGTCCTGCTAATTAAAATATTTCAGCCAGGTTAAACTAACAAAGTGTAATGTTTTGTCACAGTTAAACTAAATTACGTTGTCCTCTGCTAGCTTATGCTGTATAGTGATTTTATTCAACAAGATAATTTTGAATGAATCAAACCCTTATTTACTTTCAGGACAGAGACATTCAATAAATTCTCTTAAACTTTTTAATTGTTTGTCTAAGCAATTGAGCATATAACATCAAACAGTTCCATTTATATATTAGGGAACACTTACAAAGAGGCCTAAGAATCCCCTTAACTAAAAACAACACCCGTTTACTAGAAAAGGATTTTTTAAATGGGTATAAATTTGTGGGAAGTTATATAAAATTAAACCAGGTTATTAGGAGGATTATTGACCCAACTAAGTGTCACTAAAGTTCATATTAATGTTCTAATAAAAATATTCTAAATCAAATTACCAATTTTGAATTTCTATTTTCAGTGTGTGTGTCCCAGTACTAGTCATACTGGTCATTCATCTAGATTGATCAATTAACTCTAATAAAAGTAATGGCAATTGAAGCTTGGTGAGGTCACTGTAAGAGCAATTCCCGGCAACTTTGTACATAGCCAGGACAAATTTTAATTGATCATATTTTGACTTTCGTAAGATATATACTGGATAATTGATATAATTAAGAAAATATAGATACTAGAGAACCTTAATGACGAAATAAAACTTACTTAAATCTCAATTCATCAAAAAAATCTTGGTAACAAAATAGGAATAATAAAAACAAATTTAACTTTTTCGTTAATTTTTGTACAAACTTTTCGAGAACTGCTGGTAAATGCTTACTAATTATTGCGAGTCAGGAGAGCATATTTGAAGTGTAGAAACATTCATTCATTGAAACATTTTGCTATGTTGTTGTATCTTAATTGACTCACAAAATTAAACATGGTTATTCAAACACATGTTTTATGTATTTCATAAATCATAAATCAATCATTTATTCGTGATAAACAACATACAACACAGTCATATAAAACAATAAAAGCACATTCAAAAGTTAAAAGAAAAAATAAAAAATATTTAAACAATGAACTTCCCTGTTGCAAAACCATCTGAATAAAATTGCAAATAATGGGACTTAAAAATATGAGCCAAGTTAGGGCAAATTATGATGTCACTGGTAACAATATAACTCATTAGTAACACAATTCTCTATTGCCTTAAATTACCTCTCCCTTGGTTCTCATGAATGTGGTTACAATCACTAGTAAGAGTGTTCAGTTCAAAAAGTGGCATAAGTATGGCAATATGAATACATCTACTAAACCTTAGAATTTGGAACTATGGCAGTTTGTAGATGCTCCCTGATGCAGCTATGTGCAGCCAATATTTCAAGAACATTAGAGAAACAGAGAACAATCCGAGACACTCAGCTCAATAACAAAAACTGGTTTTATGAGTTTTTAGTAGTATGCATTTTATTTCCTCTTTATTCTTTAATAGCTGTCAAAATAGTTTTTAAGCAGGCCTCATTAAAAATTAACATTTTGATTTACTTTTTCCAGTAAAATACCTCCGAGAAGTGACGCCATACTTCCGCAAGGCGTCGATCATCAGCGAGGTGGGCTGGGAGCTGCAGCGCGGCTACATGGCAGAGGCGCCGCCGTCGCCGCCGTCACCGCGCCGCCGCCGCGCCGACACCCGCTATGTGCCGCTGCTGATGGCCTGTGTGGCCAAGAACCTGCGTCATCATGACCCCGGTAAATACTATCTCTAGTGAATTATCTCCGAGAAGTGACGCCATACTTCCGCAAGGCCTTGATCATTAGTGAGGTGGACTGGGAGCTGCAGCGCGGCTACATGGCGGAAGCTTCACCGTCACCGCGCCGCCGCCGCGCCGACACCCGCTATGTGCCGCTGCTGCTGGCCTGTGTAGCCAAGAACCTGCGCCATCATGACCCTGGTAAATGCTAGTTAAAGTGCCTCCACGAGCTAACGCCATACTTCCGCAAGGCTCAGTTTAGATACGTACATTTCGACGATACATTCTATATTGATCAAATGACTCATTGTAATGAAACTCACATTCGAGGTCTCGTACCGTGTAAGTCAGCTCAAATTTTTTTGTCAGTGAGTCTTATTTATCGTGCGTGCTTTAAACGTGCGTGTGTGTTGTTGCAGAGGAGCGCACTATCGAGGTGTACTCGCCGGACGGCGTGCACGCGCTGGCGCTGCGCGCGGGCGACGCGGCGGGCGCGGCGGGCTGGCACCGCGCGCTGCACGCGGCGGCGCGCCGGGCCGCCCGCGCCGCGCTGGCTCGCGCGCGTCCTCGCCTGCGCGCGTTGCTAGGCGACGTGCGCTACGCCGGATGGCTGGCGCGCCGCCCCGCTATGGATCATGTAAGTCTCGGTTTTGATACGAAGCCCGACAGTTTCTGTATGTGATACAGTGCGCCGCAGGGCCGCCGCGTTGCTAGGCGACGTGCGTTATGCTGGATTGCTGGCGCGCCGCGCGCCAGCTTGATGTGGATCATGTCAGTGTTTGTTCTACTGTTACTGTTTGACGAGCTATATTTCTTATCATTTTGAGAGTTTCGTAGTCAAACCCTTATACATAGTTTCGACACAATTTTAGTCGTTCAGTTCAGAGTGGATTTTGAAGATGATATGAATATGATATAAGCTGTACGGTCATTTTTGTAATCAGTGGTGAAGTATTGAATTTTTACTTTATAGATCAGCGCATCTGGTGGCTCCGACAGTTCAGACGAAGCAGAGGGATGGCAACCTACCTTTGTAGCTATCACAGACCGAGAGTTAAGGTACAGATTAATTGAGACAGTATCTTTTTGTTATGAATTGTTGTTAAATCTAAATAGAGATCTTTTATAATTTATTGAGAGGAAAGGACAGACGTTCTGACTCTCTAGCATGAATTGCATTTCAACGGTCATGTGACTCAACCACCAACAGATCAATCTGCCGACTAAAGCGATTATACTTATTACGATTTTGGATAATAAGGCCGAACTTAAATATACGGAGTCGTGTCGCACAGTTTTCAATTTATCGTGAAAGTTACATACTAACCCCCTTATACATAAACGTACACTAAAGTTATCGAGCCGATAAAATTCGTCCGTCCCTCACTATCGCACCGATACGTCGAAAAGGGGCAAACGAACTTTATCAGCTCGATAACATTAGTGAAAGTTTATGAATAAGGGGGTACAGATCTGAAGAGCTCGACGTCTCAGAGGCGAACTCCGTGCGTACGTTAGTGTCGGTGTCGTGCAGGCACCTTCAATAGGGACTGAGCTCACACTTTTTTTGCAATACTAAAATTGAACCTTATCACTGGACACTGGTGCAGAAAGGCGTTCTTGTCAGACTAGCAAAAGTGTGTCCACATGAGAGGGTCAAAGTTGGGGCTCGTGTCCTTCTCGCACGTGTGACCAGTGTTAAAGAGAAAAGAGATTACTATAGTAATAGTATTTTTACTAGGGCTCCCGGTCGCGTCCGTGTTTCGTGTACCCGTTGCCGGGTATCCGTTCCCGTGTTACACGAATCCGGATTTCTGGCCCGTTTGGAACGGGTAATTAGGGACCGTGTAATTAAGGTCCGGGTACCCGTGTAGTCCGTGTGTCCGGATCGACGGACTCTAAAAACCCGCGGGTCCGATCCGTTCTCGACGTATAGTGATATTAGTGATGCTTGATGATCGTTCGCGTTCTTGGTTCAAGCGAATATGAAAATCAGTTTAAAGAACCAAAAATGATAAAACCTTAATAACTAAAACGAGAAAGGGACAGCGGAGCAATTGTGACTGGGGGACAAATTTTAACTACTCGATTTTTTTCCATGTTTTACATTTTAGGTATTATTATATAGGGCACGCGTTTTCAGTGGCCTAAATTATTATGATGTCAGAAAGCATGAAACTTGGTATGCATGTGCATGTGCTATGTAGCTTTGACGTTCATAAGAATAAATAGAAGTAGAAACACGCCGAGGAGTCAATCTCTTTCCCCCACTATTATATCCCATTTTTAGCGTTTAGGGAAAAGAGGGGAAACATTGACACTTCGGCGTCTGCGTACTTTTATTTTTTTCTGTTAAGTGTTTGTAAGTTATCTATATACATGTCAAGTCTCATGCTTTTTGTCACACCCTATCCGACTAGCTCAAGTTAAGAACCAGGACTATGGATACATATTCACTTCAAAGTGGTTCCCTCCAAAAAAAAAAAAAAAATACCATTCTTAACTAGGTATTTGTAAAACAGCGCGGCTACATCTAGAACTTTTCAAACAAAAGGTTTGTCCATGTCAAAGGGAAGCCGAGTGTGAGGTTTGAGTGTCATTATTATCAGTAAAAATCACCACGGTTATTGGTTATTGTGCCGCCCACAAGTCATTATTATTACCTTTGTCTTCTCATGCGACGTTAATTCTACTAACTTCTTAGATAAAAACAAATAACTCGATAGTTCAAATACATTTCCTTAATTTGAAAGATATTTATGAAATAAAACTGTGGAAACTGAGTGTCACCCGTTGACCAAGGACGCTGTAAAGTGTTCGAAATGTCGGGATGAATAGTAAATTCAGGATAAGGTCAGTGCGGGCAAGACCGGCATAGTTTATTTGAAATAAAGTTTGAGTGGATAAAACTCTATAATTAATGTAGTCTGGCGTAATGCGCATGGTACTATGAGATAGCAAATATTATATTTTACAAAGCTTTTATAATATTTTGGTGAAATAAGGTACTTTTAAGTCATAAAAATCACATTTTCTCAAACATGCAATGAAATATTGTCTTTACGTTCCTTAAAATGGGCTGGGAAGTATCGCTTTTTGGGCGCAACAACTCGAGAGGACTGTAAAGGGATTTCATATTATTTTTTAGGCCTAGGCCTGCAAAGTAACTTTTTTTTATAAAATATTGTCCTTTAGAGCATTTTTTATTTATTTCATTGTATGTTTGAGAAAAGCACTATACATGCCTCGGCGTGAAAACGGATTCCCGGCCTCGTATCCCTATCCAGCCTCGCTCGCACGCTCGCTCGGCCGTATATACCCACTTGGCCGGAAATCCTCATTTTCCCGGCCTCTGATGTAATGTACTATTTACAAGGCTCGGCGGGTTGACCGTCCTCCCGCGATGAGTACAGAAAGACCGTCTAGTGCTTGTTGTCGCGTAATTTCATATGAGACTAGGTTCCAAAATCATGATCATTGTTATTTTACGTAATAACAGGGCAGAATGTGCTAGATAATTAATAAAATAATGTTAAAATTTTGAACATATAAGCATTTTTCTATTTATAAGGCAAGACCGGCATAAGTCCCGTAGATGGGGTTCATAACCTTTTCTTTTCAGGTCCAGATATTGCATAATACTGTTTTTACAACGAACACCTGCGATACAATTTAGTCACGATATTACAGACTCATATAAATCCAACTACTTATCTGTTTTTGAAACTTTTTTATTAAGAAAAAGTAATAGGATATTAACATGTCGTGAATTGGTTTGGTAACATTTCTTAGCAATGCTTGGTTTTTCTATAGTTACTACCAGAGTTACCACCTACCTGAGCTACCACCTCCGAAAACCTATTGACGACACCCATGACGACTTTTTGTCAAAGTGACAGCCAGCAATGTCAATTAACGGTCGGGTAGCCGTAAAATAGTCGGTCAAAAGTGTCAAAACCGTTTTAAAGGGTACCCATACGGTTGGGTAATGCTGATTATAATAGTACATTACGATACAAGTGCGTAAAAAAGGAAGTTCGAAACGAGTGGCGATAAATTAAAACACGACCGAAGGGAGTGTTTTAAATCGACACGAGTTACGAATTTACTTTTCGCACGTGTATCGTACGACGTTTTTCAGTACAGATGAGCCTCCGAAGTTTCGACCTGGCAATATAATGAACCACTTCTCGCACTAGTGCGTAATAAAACGACCATCTGTACTGAAAAAATAATAACCAACTTGAAACCCTACTCTCTTTTGAAATATTTGTCACCGCATGTTGCACAATCTAATAATAAAAAACCGGCCAAGAGCGTGTCGGGCCACGCTCAGTGTAGGGTTCCGTAGTTTTCCGTATTTTTCTCAAAAACTACCAAACCTATCAAGTTCAAAACAATTTTCCTAGAAAGTCTTTATAAAGTTCTACTTTTGTGATTTTTTTCATATTTTTTAAACATATGGTTCAAAAGTTAGAGGGGGGGGACGCACTTTTTTTTCATTTAGGAGCGATTATTTCCGAAAATATTAATATTATCAAAAAACGATCTTAGTAAACCCTTATTCATTTTTAAATACCTATCCAACAATATATCACATGTTGGGGTTGGAATGAAAAAAAATATCAGCCCCCACTTTACATGTAGGGGGGTACCCTAATAAAACATTTTTTATTTTTGCACTTTGTTGGCGTGATTGATATACATATTGGTACCAAATTTCAGCTTTCTAGTGCTAACGGTTACTGAGATTATCCGCGGATGGACGGACGGACGGACGGACGGACGGACGGACGGACGGACGGACGGACGGACGGACGGACGGACGGACGGACGGACGGACGGACGGACGGACGGACGGACGGACGGACGGACGGACGGACAGACAGACATGGCGAAACTATAAGGGTTCCTAGTTGACTACGGAACCCTAAAAACGGTTAGAGCTTCCGATAATTCTACCAACTTAAATCTGATGATGAATAATGCAGTGTAGGCTTACTTCACCTCTTATCATTTTTCACAACCATGTCACATATATTTTATTTTTACTTAATACTTTTGAATGATTTTAGTAACACCATACGAATCATTACCAAAACTGTATTTCGAAGTTAAAATCAAAAACCGGCCAAGAGCGTGTCGGGCCACGCTCAGTGTAGGGTTCCGTAGTTTTCCGTATTTTTCTCAAAAACTACTAAACCTATCAAGTTCAAGATAATTTTCCTAGAAAGTCTTTATAAAGTTCTACTTTTGTGATTTTTTTCATATTTTTTAACATAATGGTTCAAAAGTTAGAGGGGGGGGACGCACTTTTTTTTCCTTTAGGAGCGATTATTTCCGAAAATATTAATATTATCAAAAAACGATCTTAGTAAACCCTTATTCATTTTTAAATACCTATCCAACAATATATCACACGTTGGGGTTGGAATGAAAAAAAAATCCGCCCCCACTTTACATGTAGGGGGGGGGGTACCCTAATAAAACATTTTTTTCCATTTTTTATTTTTGCACTTTGTTGGCGTGATTGATATACATATTGGTACCGAATTTCAGCTTTCTGGTGCTTACGGTTACTGAGATTATCCGCGGACGGACGGACGGACGGACGGACAGACATGGCGAAACTATAAGGGTTCCTAGTTGACTACGGAACCCTAAAAACGGTACAACTATCATAAGCCAAAAACGTACCTATATATTGATATTGTTTAGACTCAACTTATTTCTAATAAAGCCTAAAAAAGGTTGGCAACTCCTTGTTTATCATATGCCGGTCTTGCCTTTCTCTTTTATGCCGGACTTTCTGACTAGGCACAATTTCTAAGTTACATATTTCAGAACATAAAACTAGAAATTGAGCGCGTTTTGAGTAGAATAATAGTACTAGTCAGAAATAACGGTTATTAAATGACTGCGTTACATACATGATATACAAATATTCCGACTGCTTCTATTTTATTTTATTTTTTTGCGGAACCATGTTGAACTTGATGTTCGAGTTCGAAACGAGAAACAAGTTTATTGTTAACTAGTGTTCGTCCTAGGGATATGTATTGAAGACCAATGGATTAAGGATGAAAAACTACTATACCTCCAGAGGTGTGAGAGGCCTAGATATATAAACAAAAAGTTATAGTCAATAGACGGTCTTTCCGGGTAGACGGTCTTCTCCACACTGACCTTACGCGATATAATCCGTTTCCATAGTTATGTATTTATCTATTTAAGTATGTATATCGTCGCTTAGCACCCATAGTACAAGCTTTGCTTAGTTTGGGGCTAAGTCGATATGTGTAATGTCCCCAATATTTATTTATTTATTTTACAACTATGAGACATAGATATAACTATACTATAGGTGGTATGGTCCCTATAGTAAGGCACCATGAACATTATAAAACAATCAATTAATAGAACTAATATATTTAGTATTTTTCACACAAACCAATACCCTGTTTAGACTTCTATTAGTTACCCTAGAGACAAATAAAGTCCATTAAGCTCTACTTTTCGCAATTGTCTTAAGCAACTTTATTGAAAAAAAAAAAACCAGTAGACTAGTGTGCCTGGCGAATTATGGACCTATAGGAATAGGAATACGTTTGTAATATTTGTATTGAATATCACCATATTATCTAATCTGTACGAGTAGCCTACAACGTAACGGGAACAAGTACAAAAAATATAGTTAACACGTTATTGATCAAAATAAAACGAGTAAGTATGTATAAAACCAATTCGTATTCGTTCGCTAAATTAATATAAATTTTAAATTTCACCTATTTTTTAAATACAAACCGGCACGGCAATAAGTCGATCGGTCCGCCGGCGGCCGCCTCGTGTGTTCAATACCCGAACGGTGTCGAAGTCCGTGCGTCCGGCCGTCCGGCCCCGAACGCCGATTCGGCACTACACGCGCGAACGGCACTACACGGGAACGGACTTCGGCGGGTTTGGGTAGTTCGGACGCTTAGCACCGCCTGGGCTAAGGGGCCGGGCGCACGGATCGGCGGGTAGTAACGAATATCCAGAGCCCTAAATTTTTTACCTGTATGATAACTAAGTTTATAAACTTCTTAAATTATTTTTGTGTTATATCGAGGCAAGGGTATTAACACCTTGTAACGAATCGGTAAGTCATTATTATGAAGCCATAAAACCAAAGATTTCCGCAATTAAAAAAAACTTTAACTGGGTATTAGTAGATTCGGTAGGAACTTCGAATATTGACCGGTATCCCCAAATTATGACAGCGATGACGTCATTCAAACGATTTTGACAGGGGCGATAAGTGCGAGAGGGACATCAGCCCCAACTTTACCCTCTCACGTGGACACACTTCTCGGCCTAACTACTCAATTTAGCTTTATATCTCTGAATGTACTCGTGCAGGTTGTACGAGGCGGCGCCGTGGTCGGCGGAGGCGTGGTGCGCGGCGGGCGAGGTGCTGGGGCTGGCGGCCACGCGCCTGGCGTGGTGGCGGCGCGGCGGAGCAGGGGCCGCGGCGCTCGGCGTGCGCGCCGGCACGGCGGCCGGCCTGGCGGTGCGCGCGCTGCGCGCCGACACGCCGCACGACCTGGCCGCCGTCGCCGGCGCGCTCGTCGACGGCGCGCACCGCGCCGTGCGCGCCCAGCCCGAGTTCACCTTCCGTGAGTTTTCACCGCTAATTATTACTTTGAATGTAATAGGCCTGATCTTCGACTCGCTGTTTTTTTTGACGGTCTTTTTCGATACGGTCTACGAACTTAATTAATTTCCGACTGTTTTATTTTGATTTAATTTTAACTCTTAGGTTAATTTCAGAGAGATACCTACTTGTATCGAAACGACTTTATTTTTATATCCCACTTTCGCAGTAAAGTTCCTACTTAAATTCTAGGGATGCAAACAGTTTAGCTGTTTAAGCGTGAAGTTTATACTGTTTTTATCTGCCCTGCAATAGCGAACAATGCAAGTTTCCATGTTACTATAAACAATCGCTTTCTATAATAATGGCAATAATGGCAATCTCAGTGACAGGCAATTTCGTACCAGCAAACCTGATGGGAGTATGATATTGATTGTAGGTTGCCGTTTCCGCGGCGCGTGCGCGCGTTTATCGCTGGGTGCGGGCGGCGTGTGCGTGTGGGAGGCGGCGGGCTCGCTGGGCCGCGGCGGCGCGCGCGCGCTGTACCGCCGCCCGCTGCACGCGCTCAAGGCCTCCGCCGACGACGACCGCTCGGCGCTGTGGCTGCACTTCACGGATGACGACACCGTGGTGAGTACTGTCTCTAGCCAGTGTTCATGTGGGAGGCTGCGCGCGCGCTCACCGCCGCGACGACCGCTCGCGCTGTGGCTGCACTTCACGGATGACGACACCGTGGTGAGTACAGTGTTCAGGCTGCTGTACCGCCGCCCGCTGCACGCGCTCAAGGCCTCCGCCGACGACGACCGCTCGGCGCTGTGGCTGCACTTCACGGATGACGACACCGTGGTGAGTACTGTCTCTAGCCAGTGTTCATGTGGGAGGCTGCGCGCGCGCTGTACCGCCGCCCGCTGCACGCGCTCAAGGCCTCCGCCGACGACGACCGCTCGGCGCTGTGGCTGCACTTCACGGATGACGACACCGTGGTGAGTACTGTCTCCAGCCAGTGTTCATGTGGGAGGCTGCGCGCGCGCTGTACCGTCGCCCGCTGCACGCGCTCAAAGCCTCCGCCGACGACGACCGCTCGGCGCTGTGGCTGCACTTCACAGATGATGACACCGTAGTCAGTACTGCACTCTGTAGAAAACAACTATTTAGTGCGAGACATGTTGTCGCTCGGAAATATTTACCACAGTAAAAGGACAAGGGAATGCCACATTTTTAACCCTTCGTCAATGAAAACACAGTCCAGTTATTTTTTTTGCTTTGTTTTGTCATAATTTGAACGGAAACTGCCACCCTACGATACATAAGTTTGTTTGCTCTGAATAGGCACTAGCTTAGCGCGTATAAGCGTGACAAAATGTCGCTGAAGCTAACATGGTATTGTAATTGGTCGTCAGGAGCTGGACATGGAGGGCAGCCCGAAGCCGGCCGTGTTCATCCTGCACAACCTGCTGTCGGCGCGCGTGCACGCGCTGCCCGAGGACGCCGCGCAGCCGCTATAACCGCCGCCGCTAGCACCCGTGAGTCTCCCCCACTAGCAGCCGTGAGTCTCCCCCACTAGCACCCGTGAGTCTCCCCCACTATACCCGCTCGCCCGGCAGCTCTGTGCTACGCACGAATTGTTGATTCTTCATTCAGCTCGTTGAATATTGCAGCTTTAGTTCAATCGCGCAGAAAATCTCAAGAATTCCCAAATAGAATCTCGAATAATACTCCTTTGATTTTATGTTTGTTAAGTTTATGTCAGACTTTAAAAATCTTGTTGAAATGAAATTTTTGTGTGCATAGTAATTAACATTGATGTTGGCGACGGCCTATAGGCTACTATAGTGCAATTATGGCTATTATTAATCTATTTTACGAAATTAGCACAACGAGTGCTCAGATTACGAGTAGGATACCTCCGATAGTTACCTACTACTACCGTCAGCATTGTCATTGCACTTACATCGATGATATTTGGGATAATGGCAACAGTAGGGCTTTATGAAAGTGGTGACTATTCGGAATCATTTTATATTATGGTATTGAAGAACTGACAAGTGCTGCTGTGCCATGGTTTTATGTTGTAATTTTATTATTACGTACATGATTTGGTTTATTTTTAAAAGGAAATGACATGCGTGTGTAAAATAAACATAACGTTAAACTTTTAAAAGAAAAACGAAGAGTGGAAGTAAAGTACCCAATATTTTTGAAGCTTGTACCGATGCAAGGTACGTAATATTTATTTTAGTCACATTTTCCGTTACAACACTTCGTAAGTACGATGTCGAACTCAAAATTATATGGTAGTTACTTAGGCACCTCTCTTGCTGGTGTAATTAGAATCTTACTTTTATACGTAGAACGAAACATGTCAGACCTTATGCGAAATAATCGAAACCTAGTTATTCTGCCTATCAAAGCTTTCTTACTAAGTGATTTTTATCTCAGTACTTTTATAATTATACAATATCTACGCTGTAAATAGCTATTATTCTTTCTACGTCTTTACATTTCCCTATTTAAGGTAATTGGTTTGCTTTAATATTTGTAGTGTTCAATTATAAGATATAAGATGTCATAAAAGCTAGGATAATTTTAATTACGGTTAAGATTAATGTGTAGTGACGTAGCGAAGTCATTTGACTAACGACAGGCAATATTTAAGGTGATAAAAAGGTTAGAAATATTTATTTTATTACCACATTTATGTCATATTTTGTAAGCGTACAATATGTAACTGGAGTAATGTATCGGATTCTTTTTATAAACAAGACTTCGCCGGTATTTATTGGATCTAATTATCTCTATAAACGCCTTTATTGATTATAAATGTTTATACTCTTTAACTATTTGTCATTAATAGCGATGTATTTATTGTGTTATATTTGATCATAATTTCACCTCCTCGACATACTGTTTCTCGAATTGTGAATCTCGGAGATTTTGGTTAATGCTTTAATTTTAGGCAGCCGAAGAGGCGTAATTGTATTGTTATTTGTTATTATTCACAAATTTATATTTTACGTAATTATTATAAATAAATCTTAATTACTCGATTATGTGTATAGGCTTGATTGTTATTAGCACTAGATTACATGAATGTTTAAGTTAACCACAATATCAACAACAATACGTATACATTCGTACTTTTGAGTAATTCACGTACAGTCAACCGATCTGAATCCTAGGCCACTGTAGAACCCTTTCACAGTAAAAGTCAAACTGACTTCTATAGCAAATAAAGCAAGGTGTCAATGCGACAGGGTTCCAGAGTGGCCTAGGATTCTAATTGGTTGACTGTACGTAGGTACCTATACAGTAATGCAGAATGAAAAGGGATGCGTGCCTGCGGAATCAATTTATTATAGTGTTTCTGACTATGAAATTATTGGTGTCCGCAACTACCTACTACAAAAATACACATTATGTGTCAAGCCCGGACCAGTGATAAAATTTGATTTGCGTATTATGGTTAATAGGGTGGAGCGAAAAAACACTTTTCTGGAATTAGCAAACCTAATAGTTATCAATCAGTGCCCCTTATTCTATGAAGCCTTTGTGCAAATTTTCAGCTTTTTAAATCAACATCTTCTGCCTCCGCATTAGGGTTGAAATTTTGAACTCAGACAAACCCTAAAATTCAACTTTCAGATAAAAAAAATAATTTCGGCAGTATTATGTTTAGTATATGTTATTGATACATATCATTATGAGAAACTACAAAAAGTTGCGAAAATAGCGTCAAGAATCGCCAAAGTTTGTCTAGTTTCAGTACATTCGCCAAAATAGCCGCTAAAATACTGAAAATTGGCGATTTTTACGCTATTTTCGCAATTTTTGGTAGTTTCTTGTAATAATATGTATCAATAATGTATACTGAACATAATACTGCCGAAAAACATTTTTTATCTAAAAGTTGAATTTTCAGGTTTGTATGAGATTTTCAAAATTTCAAACCTAATGCGGAGGCAGAATATGTTGATTTAAAAAGCTGAAAATTTGCACAAAGGCTTCATAGACTAAGGGGCATTGATTGATAACTATTAGGTTTGCTAATTTCAGAAAAGTGTTTTTTCGCTCCACCCTAATGGTTAATTGATAATTTAAAAGAACAGCTAACAAACTACTTGATTGAAAGGTTGTTAAGTATCAAAAGTAACGCCCAATAGTAACGTAATGAAAATACAACACAGTTTTCTTTGAACAGTCGCGTTCAGTTACATCTGCACTGCCGGCTTAGCCAATTTATTTAGTTACAAGAACGGCTTACCAATAACGCAGTCTGGCTCTGCCGCGCCAATACGAAAGAGCTATAGAGATAGATAGCGACGAAAACGATATTATCGTAAGCGTTTGTGCATTTTTTCGTACCCAGATACACGAACAATAATATCTATAGGTATAGCCAAGGACGATATATACTGGGACTGACAAAGCCCATACAAAAAAGTGTACCCCTCAAATGTAGGGATTTTTAGGGATAAAACTAGATGGTGCTGTTTCGCAGTGGATGGAAGTGGGAAAAATCATATTTTCCCCAAATTGGCTACCGACTGGACACCACAGATTAGCCGGGGCAGAGGTAGGCCAAAGAAAAGATGGCGGGATGACCTCGACGCATTTTGCAGCGACTGGCCAGAGCAGGCGGCAAATCGTGGTGAGTGGCGGAAGAAAGGGGAGGCCTTTGCCCAGCAGTGGGACACAATTATAGGCTAGGGAAAAAAAAAATTTTTTTTGCGTGTTTTTATTTTTTTATACGAACAAATGAATTTCATTATTTTAATTTGATGGTATCACGTCAATACACATTTAGAAAAAAAAAGAATTGTGAAGGCATCATTATAGGTGGCGCTGGTGGTGGTGGTGGTGGTGGTTAAGATCGAGGCGCGCTAAAAAAACGAGGTGCGATTTTTAGTATGAAGATTGTCAATCCTGTATAAAATCATCCTTGGTATAGCTGTGTTCAGATATATTTGGTCGCGTAACTGTGTAAATGTAAATAAACGCGACTGTAGGCTAGCGTGCAGAAAGGCGATTTTAGTTCGAATAGCTTTTGCATCGTGTCCAGTCCACGTGTGTTGTTGAAATTGTACTGTTAGTGTTTTATTTGTGTATTAATGTATCTGATGTTTTAAACCTATTTTAATCAAGTGTTTTCTTCAACATGACATGTGCCTGTTTGGTTTAAAAATACATTAATGTTATGTACTTATATATGTACAGTAAAGCGCTGTTAATGGGCATACCGATTATATGGATTGTTAGTCATAAGTTTGCCTAAGTTACCATGACATGAATTCCATTTAAATGTTGTAGTGATGTCCTAAAATGACCTCGGAACTAACAAGTCATAAAATGGCCCTTTATAATATATGTTAATTTCTTATAATAACAATTAGTTATTCAGGTAAAATTTACTGTAAGTTATTTGAATCTTAGAAAGTACTATTACTATATTATACTTCTACTAATCTCAGACATATAAACGATCATAAAATATACTTTGGACTAGATGTCACCAAAAACGTTAAAGTTGAAAATAAGAAAATTTAACTGTAGGTATATTTAGCAAAAAGTGACTAATAAAGTAACCGTCGCATACATATAAACCTATCTGGTCTAATGTCGATTTGCGAAATAAGGTTGTCATTTATTTATCGTATGGCAATTCACTACATATATAAAATGTATGTTTGTTCCTGAGTCATGGATGTTTTCTATATATATAAGTATGTATTTATCTATTTAAGTATGTATATCGTCGCTTAGCACCCATAGTACAAGCTTTGCTTAGTTTGGGGCTAAGTTGATCTGTGTAAGGTGTCCCCCAATATTTATTTATTTATTATTATTATTTATTTAGTTAAAACTTAAAATTTTAAAGTCTGTAGGTTATGTAGGTACAAACACACGCAGTTTGTGTCAGGTTTTTAAAATCCCTTAATTAACAAATAGTGCAAAAAGGACACTCACAAATAGTGCAAAAAGGACGGCCTGATGGTCGCTAGTTAAATAGAAACATGAAACAAAAATCGTCCTGAATCTGAGCAAAACTTAAAAGATTTTTTTTATGTGGCTTTGGTCGTCGATTGGTTTTTATCGTCCAAGGCGGCTAACCCTCAATACAAAACAAAAAAAAACTAATAAGATAATGCAGAAAATATTCGCATACCTACACATTATTAATGGCTCTCGGTAATTATTTGTCAGTTCACACGAGGTGTAAGTACTGTAAGTATAATGAAATGATTGCTTACATGTCTGAGATATCCCATAAAAAGTTACAAATACCTACATATTCGGTATTGAGAATGAGTCTCTACATAATATTATAAGACCGACTGAAAGTGTAAGAGTTAGGTTACCATACCCCTAGTGACTGTGTGAAATGTTGCCATATCAATGTTTAAGTTAAGACTAAAGGTGGAAACCCATTACACCATATCATGCTATGACCGTGCTATGAACGTGTCAGACAAAAAAATATTCTTTGTATTACAAAGTATGAGGCTATGCATACTAGCCCGTTCCATCACCGATCATACCCGTAGCGTGCCATGCACGGACCGTCAAATATTGTCGGCGAGGATATTTTGCCGGTGTCGAAACGCTCCGTGAATGGCACGCAACGGTGATAGAACGGTGCGTGCAGGCGGTCAAACGGGGTATAACCGCGTATGGTGACCGTTTGAAGCACGTTATACACGCGTTGTCATACTTCTTTCAGTCACTATACTCGCCTATGCTACGGGGATGATACGCGGACACTACGGTCACTATACTCGTCTATGCTACGGGGATGATACGCGGACACTACGGTCACTTAACTCGTTATGCCCGGATATGAAATGATGTGGACACGTTGTAGTGGGCATAGCCATCCGTGTCGCGTTACATTCCGTGCCTGACACGTTCATAGCACGGTCATAGCATGATATGGTGTAATGGGTTTCCACCTTAAGACATAATCTTCTTGTAATCTATGTAGAATTTCTACTGATGACATTCCTTCGTGAGTAAACGATTAGTTTTTTTTAAATTGTTGTATAAAATAATACATGAATTATCATATAGATCAAGATTCAATCTTTCATAGCAACGGTCAAGATAAGAGAGTGGTATGTATCGCTTTGAAAGTGCTGTATTCATATTGGTTCGGACCACATGGGAAATGAGGGGAAATAAACATAATGCTATCTCATTCCGTGTTATGTGCTATGTTAATTATGTCACAAGTCAACCTCAAACAAACTTATTCGACGCCTGCCCCTCTAGCACAACTTGCCTTGTCGCGAGCGAGTCCATACTTGAAACCGCGCTAGTAAGTTGTGCTAAAGGGTCTGATGTGGACATGGAGCCATATACCACTGAGTGAAAAATGTGAGTGAAATACCTATTACACTGTTTATCTTATTTCGTAGCGTCGTTTAGACTGATCTGATGTAGAGACTGTGTGACCACATCTGAAGAATGTCAAGTAAGAATGAAGCTATGTATTCGCAAGCGCTTTGATCGCTTTTGTATGTTTTGCTACAAAAATATACATACTTGTACGAAACACTTTCGATCTAAGGCGTATTTTTGTGACCGGTATAGATATGTGCATTTTGTTACTTATCTTACTATTCTACTTCAGATCATTCCTTAGATAATAATAGATAATTTATATTAATTGTGATCACTGCTAGGTTCTGGCCAACGAATTGAAAAATTGCAAATACTCACCAATAAAAAGTTAGAACAAGAAGACACGCATAATCGTGTAGAGCCTTCTTTAGTGGCGCGTTACGTCCGGCGGTCTGCAAAGACCCGACACTTAAAAAGATAAAAAGGGTAGGTAGAGTCGACTAAAAATGTGGTTTACCACCCTAACGTTGAGGTTCGTTTAAACGTTATGAGACAACAAGGTTGATTTCCCCTTGCAATAATATTATATCAGTGACAATTTGCTCTCTCTATATATGATATATATTTACATCATGCCATGTGTCAAGTCAACCTTAGCGATCCTTAAAACTTTTTTGTCAAAACTGATAGACCACTTTCTTGGCCCACTGTACCTAATATATAAAAGATAGTAACCTAATTTAAAAAGCGCTACTAGTAGCGCTACCCTATGTCGTATCGTTAACGTATTGCGTCCTTGCGTGTCTTTCTAATTTCTAGCCAAGAGCATAATATATCTATCAGTAGGTATAACTTTGTTAGGTGAATTTTTCAAATTCGTTAGCCAGACTTAAATTTATAAACTGACAACGTTTTAGCTGAAATTGTTTGAAGTGTGATCTATGTAGCTCATTTTTATTATTTGTAGTCACAACTGTCATTAAGATGCATTAAAACAACGAAGAAAATAATAACTAGTTTTCTTTATCCTCAATTCTTGTCCATCCTTCCATTCAATAATCCCCTAAAACTCACTATGTCGCCTCGAGGTAGAGAATGCTTTAATTTAAAGCATTAAATCCGAGTTTTTTCCTGTAAGATTTTTCTTTTGTGCAAGTGCGAAGATTAAATAAATACATGTATGTAGGTACATACGCAATGGCAAATGCCTGATAAATTATTTGCGTTAGCGGGATTTATTATTTACATACTATAAAATGCTGAATACTTACTGTTGAGTGCTCCTATAATTTATTCATAAGTTAATATTCATATACGTTTTGGACTGTGCCCCGCTTGTCTATTAAGCGCTATTACATTAAATTTCGGCGTCGAACGCGCTTAATCATACTGTATATTACCAATTGAAAGGGCTGTGTGAGTAGTTTACAAATTATATAAAATACTAACCCCCGTTCTATCACACCAATACGTCGGAAAAGGACAAACGAACTTTATCGGCTTGATAACTTTAGTGAACGTTTATGAATAAGGGGGGTAATTTAAATAGCATTGCGATACAAGTGCGGAAAAAGGAAATTCGAAACGAGTGGCGATAAATTAATACTTAAATGCATGATTTTTTCGTATAACGAGAAATTAATACGAGTAGGTACACATATTTATATGTGATAGATATATTATTATTTTCTGACTCTGGCATGCATTTTATTACCATATTATATTTCCTTTGTAGTTCATCTGCAAATTTAAGTAAATTGCCCGTAACTCTCGATGGACAGTTGGACACGTCACATAATTCCATAATACCTATTTTAATCAATGTTTGGCTGTTTGCGCGCCCTTGTCAAGTCTCTTGAGACACCAACACAACATTTACAACATAGTCCACAGTTTATTTTGAATATTTTTGAACTTCAATTAATCAACAAAGGCACAGTATAATAAAGAGTAGGTACTATCGTACAAAGGGTTCCAAATACGCTAACGAGTTAACACTGCATTTGGGTCTTAGGACATCAAATATCTATGAGGCACCCGTGATAATTTTATTCATCGTTTTGTTAAATTACCTACTTTAAAAATTGATTTAAATGTCATAAACGTTTACGTATGAAGGAATAGGTGACTAAGGCATTTATTGCCCGAGGCTGGAATCGAACTAGAAGGTCCTCTGTCTGCAATCGCGGCAGATGCCGAAAACCACTCGGCCACCTGGGTCACACACATAGCCACATCACAGCCACATAGATAGAATCTTTTACTCATAAATTATGCTGTTTTCCTTCAGGGGTTATTCAAATTAAAAGATTTTTCCCCTCACTAGCTCGGAAACACGTGTTTTGTCCTTTAATACCAGCGGGTAAAACGCATTTTATCCACTAGTTGGTAAAGTAATTTGACCTTGAATAAAGTCAAATTAACTGCTTTAAAATTGATAAAACTGATAAAAGTAGGTGAATCTAGTAATAAAGATGATTTACCACCTGTTGAACTACTGGAAGCAGTGATAAACGCATTCATTCATTCATTTTATTCCTTTATAAAACATAGTTTTACATGTCAACAAAATTACATATAAATACAATTATTCTTCTTTGTTATTTTTTGTTATTAAGTGTCTACAGTCGGCACTTATAACTTAAGTACATAGTTAATGGTGGTTAATGCAAACATGCTGTCGAAGATACATTTCAATTTTATAATTCAAAATGGTTGGTATAGTGAACCAGTTCAAGAGTGCACGTCGTTGAAAAATTCGTCAACAGTGTAATACGCTTCAAGCATAAGTTTATTTTTAAGTTTATTTACGAAAAATTTGTTATTACTCACATTTTTTGCGTTGTAGTTTCCTCGCTATAGTGAGGGGAAAAGTTTTGTGTTACACTCTGGTGCAAATGTATTTTTCCCCTCACTAGCTCGGAAACACGTGTTTTGTCCTTTAATACCAGCGGGTAAAAACGCATTTTATCCACTAGTGGATAAAGTAATTTGACCTTGAATATAGTCATTGTTTCTGCTTTAAAATTAATAAAAATGAGTGAATCTAGTGATGACGATGATTTACCACCTGTGGAACTACTGGAAGCAGTGATTAACGCGTTTTTTGCGTTGTACTTTCCTCGCTATAGTGAGGGGAAAAGTTTTGTGTTACACTCGGGTGCAAATGTATTTTACTTCTCGTGTGTTAAAAAACTCGTAAGTTCAGGATTCTATTTTCGAACCACTCGCTGCGCTCGTGGTTCAACTATAGAATCCTTTCACTTACTCGTTTTTCAATTCCCACACTCGGCGTTAAAATACAACTTTGAACCCTTGTATAACAAATAACTATTACTTCTCGTGTGTTAAAAAACTCGCAAGTTCAGGATTCTATTCTCGAACCACTCGCTTCGCTCGTGGTTAAACTATAGAATCCTTTCACTATACTCGTTTTTCAATTCCACACTCGGCGTTAAAATACAACTTTGCCCCCTTGTATAACAAATAATTATTAATTGTGTATTTATGGAACAAATAAATTGTTTCCATTAAGTTCGCAACTTTGCATACAAGAAGCGGTTTCTTAAAAGTTACTTGTCGTATTGTACTGAATATTGTTTTTATCATTCGTTATTTTTATACATTCGTTAATTCTTGTAAACAAACTATTTAGAGGCTTTGAGAAAATATCCAATAAAAACAAAAATTAACTCGGTTACATGATTAAGCCTGCTAGTGTCTGTTCGATGCCTATTGGGTCGAGAGCTCGAGAGCCAACCGCTGGGCAACCGAACACGGTACCTAGCCAACTTGACAGTCGCTTACGCTTCGTAGAAAGCTCTCCCTAACTCTTCTGTAGTGGCGCGACAGAGCCAGGCTGCGGTTCGATCGCTAGTATCGCCACGTAGCGTCAATGATTGTCACTTCGGTTCGGTCGGCAGGGCACTGCCCGTCGGAGGGCTCTTGCCTACCTCCTCAAATATCCAACCTATACCAAGCTATTATCAACCCTATTATTCAAACCTAGGACACATAATCAGCGTCTACGTGAGTAACAAAGTATCAACTGACATCCCCTATGTCTGCCCTATTGTCTCGTCTTTCTATTGTTGAAAAGTGGAGTAGAGAACTAAATTCATGATTAGGCAAGTTTAGTCTAGATGATGTCTATTTTCGATGCATTGTTGAGCATGTTTAGTTTTGTTTGAGTCTTTATTGATGCTTTGGTAAAACGGAATAACGTTTTATTTAGAACGTACATTTTTAGCTATGAATTTTCGGGACTTTATAAGGCGGAGCTGTTTTAGATCTTTAATATTTATGTCTACTTAAGCATCTACTCTACTGCGTGCGTCTATTGAAAGGAGCATTCGGGGAAGAACTAAGTACCAAAAGGTCCTTTACGTGTCGACTGCAGCTCCGCGCAAGACTCCCAATGTCCCGGAACACAATTAATTGTTCTGTGATAAGAAGGATTATTGTGTGGGATTGGTATTAAATGTTGCTTTTACAGCAGACATAGATTATGGTCACTTCCATTTATCAATATGAATGAATCCATTGATTATCCCATATCAGGCCATGCAAAATTGAAATTCGCATTATATGCATTTCGGAACATACAGATTACAGATATACTGTTATATTATTATTAGTCAAATAAGGTAACGGACCAAATCATGGACAGTTTAAGAAAATTTTTCGCCTGTTTTTGATATTTCACTCATAAATGTGAAAATTCTACCGCTAAGCGTGTTAAATCTTGAATGTCCTATCCTTCTTTTACATTTCAAGCGTATTGCAAAATGGATACTGCTATTAGTTTCTTCATACTTAACAAATTAAAACTAGGTGTTTTTTCTCCAATTATGGACGGCAGTTCTCCAGTAATGGATCCCCCATTATGGACAGTGAAAAAAGTTTAAAATTTTACTTTTAAAGCCAACTGATACTCAATGAGTCAATTTTATATACCATAAATACAATTAGTTTGAGTTGTTTTAACATAGGATTGTTTCTTGTAAATTTTGGTTTTGTAAATTGTTCCTTGTCCATCATAGGGGGTGGGCAGTTTTTCGGTTCCAGTAATGGACACTCGCAAAATAACGCTATTTCTTTATATCTTTGGAGCAACAAACTAGTATGTTTTATACCTTATCTCATGCTTAATGCAGTAAGTAAAACGCATTCAAGTTTACACCGAGTATTTTTTTTTTATTATTTTATACATGAACTCAACTCTCTTAGCAACATTACTAAGAATTCGTCTTGATATTTTTTTCAGTAAACTGATGAATTTTATCTTGTCGCCAAATCCTTCAGAAATAACCGAATTAACTGAAACTTCAAAATGAAACAGCTCTACAACTCTAGTTTATGGTACATAGCCGTCAGTTTTTAGAAACTAATTTTAGATACTTATTTTTAAGGATTTGTGTTTTTTTGTCCATAATGGCATCACCGTCCATTATGGGGTATTTCACCTTAATCCTTAAATGCATGATTTTTTATTTTTGGTTAGAAATAATGTTTTTATTTAGTTATTTAGATGTAGGATTTAGGAAAAATAAATAAAAAAGTCCAGCTTATATTTTGCTAGTTTATTTAAAAAATATATACATTGTAGCCAAATGGCAACATCATGCATTTAAGGGTTAAAACTAGTATTTACTGAATAATGTTAGAAATATTTCGTCTTATCTCATCATCATTAACGCATTCATTTTCAGCATTTTCGTAGCGCTACGCTTTTTGAAAGAGAGGAGAAAGAAGAGGATTCGAATGCGATCAGAAGAGCCGTGACGTGAAAAGTGACTTTTTGGCTTATAGAAATGACACTTTTAAGTATTTGACTCTGAATCGAATTGGGTCTCTAATTTCCCACTTCCCACTGTGCTACGGTCGTAGCTAATAACACGGATTTCGGGGTAGGTAGCGTAGAGGTGCTTCGTAGAGGCAAATAAGTAAAAGACGACGTGTCGTGTTAAGCGCTAAATGGGTACCTACTTATGGTAGGTATGTACATGAATATAGGGTTAAGGAGGGAACAGTGGCTCACTAGAAAATAACCGCCTACATACCTGCAAATGCCTGCAGTAGGCAGTTAGGCACCCGGTAACCAACGCATATTTATATTCTTCTTTGATATGCACCCACTACATACATACATCTATATTAGGACCTACGTAAAATTGTTAAAACCAATGCGTAAAAACAAAAAGTACCTACCTAAACAAAAAACACGTACAGTTTGGTGTCCAATTAATATAACCTAAATCTTTCTTCGGACCTCAGAATAAGTAAATAATGTTGCAAGCCTATCGAATCGTGTTTTAAAAACAAGCCTCAATAAATATTAAAATCTCACGACGAAAGCTCTGAATAATCCAGTTGTTAATCTATTAATTGTTATTCCGCCGCTGTAATAACGGCTACGTAAGATGTTATTTACTGTGTGCATATTAAATTGCTTGTACAAAGCGAACAAGTTAGATATGCTGCATCTTGGAGCCGCAGTGCATCGCAAATTATGATTTATGCCTCTGCGCTGGTGAAACTTTCATTTACCGCCCGATATATATCCGTTGAGGTTTCATTATACTTACCAGAGACAAGTTACTTGGTTTTGACGTACGTTCATTATCATTTATCATTTTGTTCATACGTATACTACGGCCGATATTAGACTATCATTTATTTATCAGTTATCACAGATGATATAAAATTATGATCATATTTATTGTATGCTTGCTGTGGAATAGGATCAAACTTCTAGACAGTATGAATCATAGGTTGTTATTACACTGTCATAGGTTTATCACATTTTTATGAGTGCTCCATCAGCTCCATGATAACATTTTTATGACAGTCAAATATCGGCCAACATTATTTTTTCTCATATTTCTTTTCAAAATGACCGACTGCATGTTTAGGATTCCATTCAAAAAGGAAAAAGAGAGCCCTTATAGGATCACTTTGTAGTCTGTACGCCCGCCCGCCCGTCCGTCCGTCCGTCTGTCTGTCTGTCTTTCTGCGCTGTTTAAACTTTCATTTACCACCCATATCATGTCTGTTGACATACCACATTTTGGCGTAGCGTGAATTAAGGATGTATGGGTGATTTATTTTGCAAGTTAAATAAAAATCCATATTTATACAGTTGGAAGTGGAAGAACTAGGCGAACTTTGATCGACCAAATCGGGGAAATATTGCAAAAAGGTCAGGTGCCGTAGCCGAATGGCATTTCTGCGACGCGAAACGAAAACGAAACTCCGCGAAAGGTAGTCTGGCTCTGTCGCGCCAATACGCAAGAGCGATAGATATAGATATCTACGAGAGTTTCGTTTCGTGAGCGTTTGTGCCATTCGGGTACGCACCCAGGTCAGAAGTAGTCGAAACCGACGAGCATGTATGAGGAACGTTATGAAACAAGTAAAAAATATTTTTTAAGAAAAAAACCCGCCTTCCTTTGGGGTTCTGGTGATAAACACTTTCAAATGTTGGATTATGTTATCAATTCGTCTGTATATTTTTTAATGTTTGTTATTCGATATCTCCGTCATTTCTGAACCAATTTTGAAATCTGGATGATTCTGAAGTACTTACAGATGAGAATGATTATCAGAACGGAACTCTAACCAGGGGCGGCTCACTCTTCATCAGCAGTTCCACTGCACCAAATGTCACTGTTCTGGACGTAAGTGCATGCTGTTCTTATAAAAATACCAAAGTCACTATAAGTGTGCCGTTCAGATTTGAGGAGTTCCGTTCTGACCATCATCAGCAATTCCACTGCACCAAATATCACTGTTCTGGACGTAAGTGCATGCTGTTCTTATAAAAATACCAAAGTCACTATAAGTGTGCCATTCAGATTTGAGGAGTTCCATTCTGACCATCATCAGGAGTTCCACTGCAAAAAAATGTCACTGTTCCGTACGTAAATGCATGCTGTTCCTTTAAAAACACAAAAATCACCATATGTATGCCTTTCAGATTTGAGGAGTTCCCTCGATTTCTCCAGGATCCCATCATCAGAACTGGGTTCTGAGAAAAATGGGACCAATCTGTATGCATGTACATTCAATAAAAAAAAAAATTTTCAAAATCGGTCTAGTAACGACGGAGATATCGAGGAACAAACATAAAAAAAAAAAAACACAGACGACTTGATAACCCCTTCCTTTGAGATTTGGAAGGCGGTTAAAAAGTAAATATTTATTTCGAACCATGGTATGTACAAATTGTACAATAGGTGTTACAATATGTATAAAAAGTTTGACATGGACCCCGGTGGGGTGTAGCAAAGTCCTTATAACTAGGGTTTACGTGAAGCGAAAGTGGTTTGTCAGGATCGTAGCAAATGGAAATCCGTGATCTCTGCCTACTCTCATGGAAACAGACGTGATTGTATGCATGTAAAAAGAGCGTATTTTTAGTGGTCTTTATATCAAAACTGTCTGTGAGCATACGTCCTGGGTTCGCTCATTAGTTGCATGCTCGGATGTCGTTGCTCGTGCCGACATGGCCGGTGTACTTGCGACTAATTGTTGTGGCCTTCCCTCTCTATTAACATTATTAGACTGCGTGTACTGACCTATTTTTCATGGTCTATTGAAACATAACTAATTTGTTCATAATTTAATTATATGTTTTCATTTATTTAAAGCGTAATCGTTTATGAATTAGTATGATGTCTTAATTAGTACCTACATGCGACTATGTCGCTTTAGTCCCTATCTCTACAAGGTTTATTAGGTATGAAAAGTTTAACTTTAAGATTGTTTATGTAGATAATCCTTTTGATAAACAGTTATTACGACATCTAGTATTCATCGAAACATTCGAAACTCCCTACGTATAAAATTATTTATAAGTACATATATGTACCTACTGACTCTTATATTATATCAAACCTGAATCTAAATCTCGCAGTGAGGCTATAAACCCGATGAATCTGTACTATATTATTGTTGTTGTGTTGTACAGCCTCCGTAGGCACCTACGCTACGTTATAATTTATAAGCATTCGGTTTTGGC
The DNA here is from genome assembly GCF_023078275.1 of Leguminivora glycinivorella. Lineage (NCBI taxonomy): Eukaryota > Metazoa > Arthropoda > Insecta > Lepidoptera > Tortricidae > Leguminivora > Leguminivora glycinivorella. The sequence goes on from NC_062971.1 coordinate 28,740,853, forward strand.
TTAACCCCTCGAACGTCTAGTCCAGTATCCGTCAAAGAAAATTTGGATTTAATTAACAAAAGTTATTAATTCAGAAGCTAATTTTTGACATCAGCGTTCTGGGTTCTCAGCTTGACCCCTCAAAACATGACACGATGAACCTTAAACCGTGTCGTTGCAACATAGTATTACATACAGTTGTATCAATTATTTATTTTATGTTGTGTCAAAAGTCATTAATTTACTTTTCTTAATAATAGATAGACACCCATACTTAGAAGATACCTACATACATAATCTGAAAATTATAACGACGATACGTCGTTCCTAAACTATAATAGTTTTAAATCCTTAATTGTGAATTTTTGTCTTATTCTTTTCTTAGAAAATCAATTAGCTAGATTGACTAATTAAAACCAACGATTAATAGCTAATTGAAGCTTACAACGCGCTTATGAATAACGTCCTAAGTGCATACATAATGTGATGTTTCTCTTTTCTGTTTTAGACGCCGTAATTACAAATTGTAACCAGCTCTTAGAAGCCTGAAAAGTTTTCAGGAAAACAGGAAACCCATCTGGCTGTACACTCAACGAAACACTGTTGTCTGTTCCTAAAAATGCATTATTCTTTTCTTATCATAAAGCGCATTAGCGGAAAAATGTTTCCGTATCATGCACGAAACATGACATAAATCTTGCTCGACGTCATATAGCACAGGCTAAAGGCGGCGCAGCCGGGCAGAAAATTGCGAACTACCTACACAGTGCAAGTATCGTAATCAGGGGCTCTCCGAACTTGGAGAATGGGACGAGGAATGTGAGTATTTTATTTTTGTAATGTTTGACCTGCGGGCGTAGCACACTAGTGGGATAAAGTTTATCGCATCAGTGCGTCCCTATCGCACTTGCAATTAGTGCGAAAAGGACGGCCTGACGTTATATCGTTTATCAAGCGACCATGCTTGCCTGCCTGATTGCTGAAAATGGTAGGTGTACATTCCAATGCCTTTCTATTGTATGACCTAAAAATTGGTATACAAATAGCTATAACTTTACTTAAGGTACCTATGTTTGTTAAATATAGTTTAACATGAAGACATAGGTAGGTACCTATATACCTAAATAGGTAAAGGTATTTTTGCTATAACAATAAAATTGCGACTATGTGAACCAGTTTTATTAAATGGTACGTGTATATGCAAATGCATTCTGGTTCCAAATTAATTATATTACTTATAACATTTACAACTAACTGTAAGTATAGTTCCTTTCTATTCCTATACATATTATATTACTTATAGAAAAAGAGCTTACTACTCAGTCAAATAATTAATAACAGCTATCTATGAAAATTTTGTAATATTATTATTGTATGTGTTTGAAATTCAACTTAGCGTAAGTCCAGAAAATTGTTTGCAACACCCTACTGGGGTCCATGAAAATCTTCATGTTTTGTAGGTAACAATTTTTCACCATGAGGTGCAATAAACGATATAATGATTATGATTAGTTATCTTATTTTGAGTTCCTAGGCGTGTATTCGTGCAATGAAGAGTGTTTTTACAGTATAGAACTCAATAAAAACTACCTGTACAATATGAATATCATAATATCAATATCATAATATTCATTATGTACAGGTAGTTTGAAGTCAACATACGGATTATAATTAGATTGTATTGCCACTACGTCGCTTACATCTTCATAGTGAACGCTGCACATGCTCGATGGGAATATTTCAACACGCGCCTCGCAATGTTGCCTTTGTATTCAAAGTTGGTGCCGACTATGTTACAATTTGCAGTAAGCAATATGTCGACCCGGATGGAACGCTCTTCGGTCGGCAACTGTTACAAAAGTTCACGTAGCAAAGGATGACAATATGTTAGCATTTTCAGGATTAAGTAAAATAAAATTGGGGTGTGTTACTATGGTTAGAATATTTGTGTATATATTTCAAGTAAAAATTAAACGCTGTAATAAAGATCGTGAGTGTGGACAGATATTGGATAGTTTTTATGTGTGGGATTACAAAGCTCTATTGTACCATTTGTACCTAAATATGTGATAGTACCTATCTAATTATGTATATGTATTTGTAAAAATCTTGGCTACGTGTCAATATAAACTGTGCCTTAATTTCAGGACTAATGAAAAGTCGTGTCAACCAGAGCCCGGAGTATGCTGATAAGTTAAACCCTCGGTACGTATGCCAAGAAAACTCGCGATAAGTTTATATAGTTTTGTAATTGGTAGATTTTCGAAAGGCTGATGCTGCTGACAGGAGTTGGCGCGATTCGAGCCCCATTGATTCGCCGCGGCTGTCACTTGAGACACGGCATTCAATTAATAAAAGGTATTCACGACGGTTCTTCCCTAACTCGTCGATTTATCTCACAGCCGTTATGCTATAAATTCGCCAAAATGTCGTGTTCACCATTCAAATTATTAGCGGATGTCTGCGGTGGGCATTTTCAATTGATCTCAAATTATTAATATGAATTGGCTGCCTCCAGGATTAAATGCAGTCAATTATATTAACATTATTGCGGATTTTGTTTTACGATTATAATTTAACACCAAGTGTCCAACCTACACAACATAACGTAAAAAAATATATATCCTCAACAAACTTACACCGATCGAATGAATGATCGAGCAAACTGATTTGGTTTAGTACCGTTTGGTAGCCAAAATTTCTCGTAACCGGCTACAAACCGGGAATCATGATTCCCATTTTGTAGCCGGTTACGTATTGGGCCAGAGTAGTGCCGTTTGGTAATTAATTTTTGTAACTGGCTACAAATTTCAATATTCCCGATTTGTAGCCGGTTCGTATTGGGCCAGCGTGGTACCGTTTGATAACTAAGTTTTGTAACTGGCTACAGAACGAGAATACAACATTACCTATTTGTAGCTGGTTACGTATTGGGCCCGAGTTACTGATCGGAGTTTCTACTAAATCGAAGCTAGGACGATGTACATACGGAAAGACGGACAGAGCGAAACTATAAGGGTTCCTAGTCAACCTAGTTGACTACGGAACCCTAAATAATTACACAATGTCAGCATTATTCGAATTAATCATGTATTCATGATGGCAAAAAAATCCCATTTTGTAACCAGTTACAATACGGGATAGTTTTTCCCGTTTGAAAGCTGGTTACCAACCATGGCTACGAATCGGTAATGATTTAGTCTCATTTTGTAACCAGTTACAATACGGGATTCTTTTTCACGTTTCGAAGCCAGTTACCAAACGTGGTTACAAATCGGTAATTGGAAAGTCATAATTTGAAGCCAGTTACGAATTGGGATTTTTTCCCGTTTCGAAGCTGGTTACCAATTTTTAGTTACAAAACGGTACTAAAGAACTGATTTCAAACCAAAACCAGTAAAGATTTTTTTTATAATGTAGGATAGGAGGAATTATCAAATTTCATGTTTATTCTTGTGTGTTAGATCCGCGCCCATAGGGTATTAAACAAAACCGGATTACTAAGCTTTTGCTGTCTGTCTGCCACTGGGATACATGCATCGAACTAGCAGTAGGTTCAACCTACTAGATCCCGGCTAGCTAAATGAAAAATTTAATATTTACCCTTAAAATTTTAACCAATAGTCAGAATTTAGGATTTTATTTCGTTTGAAAATGAAGCGAAGCAGAACAAATGCCACTGTTCTATTTTTAGGGTTCCGTACCAAAAAGGTACAAAAGGAACCCTTATGGTGCGACTCTGTCCGTCTGTCACATTTCTAAATATCTCGAGAACTACTTATGCTATCGACTTGAAATTTGGAATAGTTATGAACATTGTTAACCTCTACAAAATTAAAGAATTATTTTATTTATTTATTAATATTAACTATACAAAATGGCCAATATGAAAGGCTTGAAATTGTAAATTTCAAGTAACTAGGTCAAGTGGGGTATCGTTAGAAAGAGCTCAAATTGTACATATCAAAAATATTTTTTATAATTTTTTTGTTGTGAAAAAAAAAAAGAATTATGGAGGAAAATGTAAATATTATCTCCGAAGTTTACCAACATAAATTTACGAAATTTTCACCAAACATGGCTATCTTGAAAACTTTTTTTTAATTTATAAAAAACCTTTCAGATTTACATTTTCAATTTCAACACCCTTGCGGGTGTTTATTGTACCTGTATTTTTTAACAAAATAACAATAAAATTACCTGCTTTCAAATAGAGGAAAAATGGTTAAAATCGGTTCACGCAATAATCAATTATTCCATAAAAATCATCTTCCATACTAGCTCGCGCACATTAGTTCTCTCAATTTGCCGATAGATATCGCTGTACGTTGAACGCTCATTTCCTACATCGCGTTTTTCCTGATATAATGAGGTCGGTTCAGGAGCGTCCTTGCGACATGTCGTAAGTCGTAAACTATTGAAGTCGAATAGTCTTGATTTTATTTGGACGTTGTCTAACAATAAAATTGTATATTAAAATGTTACTTGTTATGTGGGAAATTGAGTCTTGAGGGATTTAGTCAAATCTGTAGAGTTCTATGAATAACATTTTGATGATTCAACTAAGATTTAAAGTTTGTACGGAACCCTCGGTGAGCGAGTCCGACTCGCACTTGACCGGTTTTTTTTGCAATTAAGTAGGTAAGTGAAATTACTCAATGAGTACTTTGTAATCGTATTATCGGTTTGAATTAGACGTCATTTGCAAGCACACGTAAATACAACATACAAATTATTGCAACATTCAACATACAACTGAAGGATCTTAGGATCGTAGGGAGTAATAAAATTGCACAAAAGATCCCGATGGGTCGAAGTGTAGAGCCGTAAGGGCCCCCGCAGATTTAAGATAAGATCTATCGTAACAATAGAAACTGAAACTTAAATAATATGTATATTAAACATTCACACACCTTCTATTCCTCTATAAAAAGGCAAAAAACACCAATAAATTCATAATTAAATTTAAAATTTTAAACAAGTGGGAAAATGGTGTTTTAACTTTAAGGAAATTGAGAAGAAATTAAACAATTTGACCATATTAATGTATAATACAGGCAAACGATACTGTTTTTCATCAATCATAATCTTTTTTGTACAGTATCTTGAAGGGATATCCGCCCAGGATTGTTATTTTCAGCATGTTTCACTGTGTACTGGATTTAATTGAGATCAGGACTTTGTGCTGACTCCTTCATAAAACTCCCATAGTGGCTATATGTATTTTGTTTCTTTACCTTTATCGCTCCAATATATCTGACAGAGTTATACCTACCTAAGTACATTCAGAATTATAGGTACGGAACACGGAACACGCATAAACAATAAGCATATCTATGTATCAAAAGTCCCTGTATTTATGCCCTTGGCACACAAGTGCCTATTGTCTCACTCATGGCGGAAATCAAAATGTAATTTAATGTTGTCTCGCCCCGAAGACACTGCTAATTGAAGGCTCGTATACGCGGCCTGCAAGCGACAAAGCAACTTTGTTACGGTAAACTAAACACCGCCTAAACGGTAAGTTCTGAAATTAGCACATCAAACCAGTGGCACAGCGATGGATTGGCATGCCTTGATTATTGCCTCTAATATATTATTCAGGCCGTAACAAGAGCGACAAAGGGCAGCCACAAATCGACAATTTAGCAAGGATTTGATGTAAAAACTAGTCAATTATTCATACAGTAAAGTGTTTTGTACTACCCAATCAATGAAAAGTCAAACTGAACCTCTCTCTCTCTCTATTAACAGTTACTAAATCAATTATGCACGACTTAAATCGTGTCGAGACAAAATTGAATTGAAAAACGGGAAAGTAATATCTAATTTATTGTCATAGCTGTTTCAAATTCATCAGCAATCATTGTAATTCAAAATTGGGAGGTTCCTTTCAAGTTCCGCGAAATGAGAGTCGGGTTTAATTGGGTCACGAACGAAACGCTGTCGAACATGACCGGCCATTTACGGAACGACTTTTTCCTTTATTTCACCGCGAATCCTGTTACAACTTACAGCATTGGAAATAATCACTCGAATTTAATTGGATGATTTTAAAGCGCCGGTGTTTTCATACCACGCAAATTCGGAGACCAAAATTATAGATATTTAACCGACTTGAAAAGAAGTTTGTCCGCGATTATCTCGCGTTTGGCGGGTTGGAACAATTTGATCATCTTCTCAATAATGTCATACTTTAGGTATAATTATGACACACTGACAAAATATCAAACTGATACCTATACCCATATCCGAGATGCCATGACTAAAACAAAACAATGTTGTAGAAATTTTCAATTTTTTCTCAAAGACAAATTAAATATCTCTACATTCCCTAATTTTTTAGCGTAGGTAGGTACAGAAACATGCATTTTTTAATAAAAAAAGATAGTTTTAGGGTTCCTCGACTGAAATTATAAGTTATCGAAATTCCCTTTCCTAATATTTCATACATGTCGTCCCTGTCCGCAGTGTCCGTCCATTCGTTTACTCGTACAAATGTTGAACTATTATATGTAGTATAGGTCTTGATTTTGTGATGTGACCCGTTTCTTAGTTTAGTTCGGTATCATCTCCCTATTATGCTAAAGTGTTTACAAATCTAAAATAAAACTGCACCGAGATATAATATCCTATCAAATTCAACACAGATAGGTAAAATAGGTTCCGACATAATACATAATATTATTCCTCCCGAGTGATCTACCGCTTTGGTTAGTACGGTTCCCTGTTCAAACCCCGCGGGTGTCGTAAGATGCCACTAATGGAGTTGGATAGAAAAGTGTTGTCAAAAAGGCACTTACGGTGCTATTTACTTATTTGCTTTAGGTCAACTTTAGAATTTATAGTAGGTTAGGTTACCTACAATTTGTTGTTTAGGGCATCGAATGGTAATTTCTTGTTATTCATTTATTACGGTTACAACCTGGCAGCTGTCCATAGTATAATTCTGTTCTGGAGATGTTCCTTTTAACAGCTGACAGAATCCAAAGTCCTTCAGTCCATATGGTAACACAACATTACTTCGATAGACCTTCTGAGCTCTGTCCCCAGAGCTGGGGATGCAGATGGGATTAACGCGAAGAGAGACAAAGGAAAATTGTTGTCAATTACTATAATGCCAACGTATAGCCAATTTAATGCTTCGAGCCTATCAAGGAATATACCGGGCGATATCCAGTCCGCTCTAATTAAATTATACGGCTATTTTTCTCCAACTTTATTTTAGTTCCTCGTTTCAGTAATGTTTACCGTCTCTTTCGTCCTTCATGTATTTTGTTTTCCAAATTTTTAGCTCGCCATTTATTTTTGGTCGGTAAAGTTTTTCGTTTAATCTCACGTACAGGAGAATGCCATTACTTAATTTAGTACCCATCTATGGCATCCCCAATATGCCTATTTATATGACGATTAATTAATAAAGAAAGGAGTATTTAATGACAGCTAAAATTTCACAACCGGTCTGGCATAGCGCGTATAGTACCTGTCTGCTAAGCCGCGGTCCTGGGTTCGAATCCCGGTAAGGGTAGTTATTTGAGTGATGAACACAGATATTTGTTCCTGTCCTGGATATTTTCTATGTATATGATTTGCATATTATAGGTGTACTCGTTGTCTGAGTACCCACAACACAAGCCTTCTTGAGCTCACCGTAGGACTCAGTCAATCTGCTTTACAAGTTAACGTGCAAATAAAATGTATAGAGATAGGCATCTATTTTTTTATACAATCGTATTTATTTTAGGTATATGTATAATATTATACAGGTATTACTAATAGTACCTGTAACGTGTTACATAAATTATTATGTTTACTAGGCAGTAACATGAAATACCTAGTATTAATTGAAGCTACGGTCTTAACATTTCAATTGTTAAGTAAATATGTGCATTTATACATTTACCTATGTTATATTTAATATAATAACAAAACTAAACTAAGTAAAACAACCTAACTTTGCATTGCTTTTTACTTTATAAATTCGCATTGTAGGTATTAAACTAAGGAACCCTCCATTATTGTACATGGTCCGTCTTGCGTTTCGCCGGATTCTACTGAAGTTTTACCTTTACCCCCTCGTCCATAAAAATATTGGGGCCCTGATTAGTTATTTATTTTACGATAGGGCAAAGTTGTTGATCCTACCCGAGCAAGCAAAAGATTCCAATATTGAATCACGAGTGTAGCGACTTCAAATATTTTGGTAACGCAATACTTTTATTTCATTATTTTTAAAGTCGGTTTATTTTTATATTTTTAATCGATCTAAACTTTGACGTAATTATAAATGCATAATGAACGTACCGCTGCCGAAATATATTATTCACATAGTTTGGAGTTGTTGTTGTAAACAGAAATATGTTTGTTCTTAGTCTGGATTCCTTAATACCGGAATACCTACTGAAACTTCCTCTTGTTGTTCCATCGGAACTCTCTGAAGGTAGTGTAAGGTTACATTTCGCTCCGAGCGAGTGAGTGATTTACATGATAATTAAACTCTGCGTGGAAAATTATTTTAGATGTTTGAGTAAGTAGGTATATAACAATAGGCTCCAGGGCGCTTCCTATTTAGCAATCTGTATATGTACCTATGATATAACATAGTAAAATACATACATGATTCTGTCGAAGCTAAGGAAAGTAGACAGCAAACAAATCTATTTATGTATAAATGTCCTATAAAAGTAACGTGAACGGACCTCTAATGAAGAGAGCGGAAGCGGTGCGACAAACTTAATTTTATTTCAAAAGACATTAAAACCCGCTGCCAGGAGTGAAAAATAATCTGGGCAAAATTATTGCCTACAAGATGTACGACGAAGATAGGCCGGCCGCGGATTACTCCATTGTTAGGGTTGAGCCTTCTTTATTACAAAATATAAATATCGTTTTTCATTACCTGCTCTCATTAGAAGTTTGGCAGGGGCAGTTTATTTTAGGACGTTGTAATAATCTCCCGCTGATCGTAATTTTTGACAGTTTACAAATTATCAAAGCCAGGTATTTATTTTGAACCAAAACTTTTGTTAAATTCAACAGCCAAAATGGTTATAAAATGATAATTTCAATAATTTCCTAAGATTTCATGACTTAGAAGACAGGAAGTTTGCGTATTTGTGACCTGAGACGCGAATTTGCGACCTGTTCATATGGCCAGTCCAATTTTTAATCAAAACGCAAAGCAAGTTATAAAGTAGGCGTTTTGGTAGGTATGTTAAGTATGCTACTTGGACGCCTGGGATGAGACTGAAACTGTGTATATTTTGCACGCAGTAAAGTTATGCTCCCTGCGCGTCTGTGAAAAACTGCAACCTTTTCTGTTTTGTAATGCTAAAAGTACCTGAATAAAATTTAGAGCAATTAAGGCTCATTTACAACGCGGTCAGCAGCCTCATACAGGACTAGGATAGGTGTTGACTGTTGACCCCTTTTTATAGATTCTTTGCAATTCAAACCCCGGCTGGTAGATTACGAATTATTTGTATTTCTCTGCTTTAGCTTATTACTATGTATTACTAGAAACCCTAACAGCAATTAAATAATGAACATATAAGTAACTTTAAAAAATAATTTGCTGTCGTAAATGCGAGGGAAAAGTCAAAGTATAATAATACGATTATTTTTCACTCAGCGACAATCCTTGCGGTACCCGAACTTGTAATTAGTTGAAAACCGACTAAAGAGTAAAACAATTTCTGCCTATCCATTGTCTTCACAGAGATCAGAAATTAATTCACTTAAATGTTGGAAAGGGTTTTAAAGCTTAAGTGGAGTTCAAAAAAAAAACACTTTATTAAAGTCCAGTAATAAATGAATGAGGTAATCAATATTGAATAGGGGTTCTCTGCGGTATTATTTAATATGATTTGAAATCCGGTTAGGTTATCAGTAAACGTTTACAGGGAAGTAGTCACCTTAATCTTAGTGCTAAATAATTACAAAAATCGAACAATAAGGATACAATTTCGTTCATTTCATATGTTTTAAACTATATTTAAAAGCGCCTAGTAGCGTACAGTTAAATTTATGAGACAAATCGACTAGTCTAGAGAAGCGCAAGAAAGAATGATTACTTCTCAAGTTTTTCACAATTTTAATCATAAAGGCGTAATTTATGAAGTTCTCACACTTCTTCTCTAGCCATACAAAAATGTAAATAAAAATAAGATTCAAAGCAATATAATCCTGGCTGAATTTACTTGCCCACGAAGTGCAACACAAAGTGTAGCTAATAGCAACAAATTCCTTAATTAGAAATGTTGTCAGAACCTACGCAAACTGCTTTGCTTGTTCTCGTTCAGGGGGACTATTCTAGTTGTGCCGATACACCATTTATTTGTTTCTACTTATTACTTATTTCTTTAATTTATTCTTATTTCTCAATCACTTCCTACTTTAGCATATTGGTAAAAAGATTCCTCGGTGAGTAATGTAGTTGCATTAGTATTTAGAAATACTTCAATGAACCCAAAGGTAAAAATTTACACTTATGGTGCGACTCTCTCCGTCTGTCTGTTTGTCGCATTCGTAGATATCTCGAAAGCTAATTATGATTTTTTTTTAACCAAGAGAATTTGTTTAAAATACAGTATGCAATTAATCGATGACCCCCACACTAGGCTAAGCCTGTATCGTGGAAGTCAGCTACATGTGATTTCATCATACGTGATTTTACCAGATAACAGCGGCTTAAGAAAATAAGCAGCGGCTTAAGATATCGATTTAAAATTTGGAATAAGGTCAGTGCGGGCAAGACCGGCATAGTTTATTTGAAATAAAGTTTGAGTGGGTAAAACTCTATAATTAATGGAGTCTGGCGTAATGCGCATGGTCCTATGGGATAGCAAATATTATATTTTACAAAGCTTTTACAGTATTTTGGTGAAGTAAGGTACTTTTAAGTGATAAAAATCACTTTTTTTAAGGCTCGGCGGGTTGACCGTCCTCCCGCGATGAGCACAGAAAGACCGTCTAGTGCTTGTTGTCGCGTAATTTCATATGAGACTAGGTTCCAAAATCATGATCATTGTCATTTTACGTAATAACGGGGCAGAATGTGCTAGATAACTATTAAAATAACGTTGAAATTTTGAACATATAAGCATTTTTCTATTTATAAGGCAAGACGCATATGTCCCGTAGATGGGGTTCATAACCTTTTCTTTTCAGGTCCAGATATTGCATAATACTGTTTTTCCAACGAACACCTGCGAATACAATTTAGTCACGATATTACAGGCTCATATAAATCCAACTACTTATCAAAACTATGTTAATTAAGAAAACGTAATAGGATATTAAGATACGTGAATTAGTTTGGTAACATTTCTTAGCAATGCTTGGTTTTGCTATAGTCACTACAGTTTTTTTTCATCACACTCGCACACTAAATGTGATTTTACACGCAGGCGGAGCGTGAGTTATAGAAAAATCGTTCTCCCAAGGGAGTTATGAAATTTCTAGTACCGTATTGAATTTTTTTATCTTTTTACATATTTTTATGTTGCAAGTGTCATGAAAAACATTGTGTGTAATTCGGGGAGTATGAATATTACAAACTCGAGTCTTGGAGGAGCTGAGTGGTTATTTTCTGTTCAAGGATTTTATGTTGCCAGTATAACATATTAATTCAATGAAAAGAGTTTTGACATTATATTTCATGATCGTTTATAAATTGTTGTAGATTAAGTTCGTACTACTGATTTGCAGTAGGTATATTCATTATTAATATTTTGGTAATTTCCTCATAGGTGACGAGAAAAATTGTATATGTCACATGGTAGCAAAATTATTTCCACCTTGAGCGTTAATACTTGAATCCCTCACTACGCTCAGGATTCTAATTTTGAATCCCGAGCGTAGCGAGATTAGAGATTCCTTTACTTCGTTCAGGATTCAATAAACACCCTTTGCCCCATTTTGCTCGATTACGACTTCAAAAACTCAGTAGAGATTCAGATGTCATTAATACATAAATCCATACTATCCATATATATCCATCCATATCCATAATATCCATCCATATATCCATATATCCATATATCCATCCATCCATATCCATATCCATCCATCCATATCCATTCCATATATTCCATATATTCCATATATTCCATATATTCCATATATTCCATATAATATTATAAATGCGAAAGTAACTCTGTCTGTCTGTCTGTCTGTCTGTCTGTCTGTCTGTCTGTCTGTCTGTCTGTCTGTCTGTTACGCTTTCCCGCTTAAACTACGCAACCGACTTTGATGAAATTTGGAACAGACAATCTTTAGACCCTGAGACAGAACATAGGCTACTTTTTATTTCGAAAAAAAGGGATGAAGGGGTTGAAAAAGAGGTTGAAAGTTTGTATGGGATTTCTTAATTTTAAATGATAAAACCATGAAACTTTATATTTTTTTAAAGTCACATACAGGTCGAACGCGATTAACTAACATTATTTTTACCTTTAAAATAAACATGGTGGGAAATAAACATTAACTAAAAGCGGGTAGATTATAAGCGGGTATTTATTTGTCTACCCCGAACATTTATATAAATTAATATCGGGTAGTTTTGTGTTGTTTACATCTCCGGTGACATTTTGCTGGGACGTCAGTCTTCCGCGACCACGGCCAGTGCAACCTGGCCGAAACGTTGGGAAAAAAGGTAAAAATAATGTTAATTAATCGCGTTCGACCTGTATGTGACTTTAAATATGTGTACAAAGCGCGAGAACTTAAAGTGTTATATCATTAAACATCTTGATAAGGGATAGGGATAGGGATAGGGATAGGGATAGCGATAGGGAAAGCGATAGCGATAGCGATAGGGATAGCGATAGGGATAGCGATAGGGATAGCGATAGGGATAGGGATAGCGATAGCGATAGCGATAGCGATAGCGATAGCGATAGCGATAGCGATAGCGATAGCGATAGCGATAGCGATAGCGTTAGCGATAGCGATACGGATACGGATACGAATACGGATAATATGGGTATCGTTAGAGGGATACGGATAATCGGTCGGCGGTCTCTTACAATCAATGTGCTCTAGGACGATCGTTGTTTGCTTGCTTGAAGATTACGTTTGCGATAAGTATAAGCAAAATGTAAAAAATTGTAAGGGATAATAGAAAAAAGTACTTTTTACCCACCGATCATAGTGTCGAAATACGGGCTATGTTGGATGTTTATAAAGGTTTCCCCAGCGTATATAGAATTACCTACGCTGTGGTCGATGTGTAATATTTCTACAATCATTGTAAGCAAAAGTATTATGTGCAATCGAAATAATCGCAGATAAATATACCTACAGAGAAACCTACGGATCCAAATGAAAATCTTAATGAATACTTTTATTACGCGGGCGAAGCCGCGGGTAAAAGCTAGTATTTACATAAATATTTGTATACTTAATACATAAATATTTGTTTCAGTTATTAAAAATAGCAAACAATATACAAGTCATGTCTATACATCTTCCGAAGAATGTATTGATAAAATCTTTTTTTGATGCACTTCCTAACGCCAGCGTATATATCGACGAGGAAGACGAAATGATTTTGCTTGAGAAGTGCACAGTTTGTGCCACTAGTCATAGTTTCGATATGACCCTCTGTGCCTCCAGGGTCTGACGAACAACCTTTATCAAATATGTTTTGTCAAGGGTGTGCAATATTATGTTTTCTGTTTGAATAAATAATTGGATTCAAAATGCTTACTTTTATTTCTAAAAATACATAACTCTCTTTTGAAATATTTGTCGCCGCATGTTGCACAATCTATACAAACACTACCATCTTAAATATGATGATGAGTAATGCAGTGTAAGTAGGCTTAGTTCTGTTCACCACTTATAATTCTTCACAACTATGTCATTTTTATTTAATACTTTCGAATGATATTAGTAACACCATACGAATCATTACCAAAACTGTATTTTGAAGTTAAAATCAAAAACGGTACAACTATCATATGCAAAAAACGTACTTATATATTGATATTGTTTACACTCGACTTATTTCCAATAAAGCCTAAAAAAGGTTGGCAACTCCTTGTTTATCGTATGCCGGTCTTGCCTTTCTCTTTTATGGCCGGACTTTCTGAGTAGGCACAATTTCTAAGTTACATATTTCAGAACATAAAACAAGAAATTGAACGCGTTTTGAGTAGATTAATAGTACTAGTCAGAAAGAACGGTTATTAAATGACTATTACGTTACATACATGATATACAAATATTCCGACTGCTTCTATTTTATTTTAATTTTTTGCTGAACCATGTTGAACTCGATGCTCGAGTTCGAAACACGAATCAAGTTTATCGTTAACTAGTGTTCGTCCTAGGGATATGTATTCAAGACCAATGGCTTAAGGATGAAAAACTGGTATACCTTCGGAGGTGTGAGAGGCGTAGATATATAAACACAAAAGTTATTGTCAATAGACGGTCTTTCCGGGTAGACGGTCTTCCCCACACTGACTTTAGTTATGTATCTACATTGTTAACCTCTACAAATTAAATCTGATATTTGTTGTGGAATTTTTTTTAAGTTTTTTTTTACAGAAAAATTAAAATCGTATTTTGAAACTATTAAAAGTTGTAAGGGACCCTCGGTGGGCGAATCCAACATGCACGTGGCCGGTTTTAATATTTTTGTATTTGGAACTCATTAACCTCATTAGTCATTAGATAATATAGATCTACTGAGACAAATAAAATCGATTCAGCGGTTTTTATTATAAATTAAAATGAGTGTTTACATTTCAATAGGTACTACAGAATGTCTTACGTAGATCGGCTTATTATTCTGAATAATGGAGGTTTTTAACTACTGAGCTCAATAAATAATAATTTAATAATACAAAAATTAAAGACACATCATATCCCTAAAATATTTCCGGGTGAAGTTTCGCATTTTAAAGGAATACTGGTGTACTATATAGTAAGAAGAATATACGGAAATAAGACACGGCACGGTAATTTAATAGTTTCTTGGCGAAAGAACTCGGAAATTGTACAATTTGCCGAGATTGCATTGCATGATTTCAGGAACCACGTCTGCCTACGAGCGTCTCTTAATACACGTAGATAGTTTTTGTTCGTTATAATATAAAATTTTTAATTTCTACATTTCTGAGATAAATGCAGATTGTAACTTTTAATAATCTTGACAGTATTACTTTATTCTTCAAGATAAATAATTATAAAATTAAATTGGAATGACTAGTGAACTGTTTTGTACTGTCTATTAATTATCTATCTGTGTATCAGCTTTTCGCTACATGAACGCATCATTACCGTAACAAGTCTGTGCTACGAATGAAATATCATTTCGAAGCGACTTGGGCCATTCTCCGAGCCTTTCAACCGCTTTAAGACGCTACAGGAGCGAAAATGCTAAAATGGAAAGGACCCCCCCTTTCAATTTGGGAATTTTAATATAGTTTCATATACTAATTAGTGTTATTAACTAGATATCATTCATCGTCCTTGCGTTATCCCGGCATTTGCCACGGCTCATGGGAGCCTGGGGTCTGCTTTGACAACTAGATTTATCGAAAAAAAATTGTCCATTAAGAACAACTCAGTTAAAAGATATTGCGAAAAAATCTTTAAAATCGAGGTTCCGTTCTCGACTGTTTCCTCCTTCAAAACTTATTCAATCGTAACGAAATTTGAGAATCTGAATAAAAATGAAGTGATCTGTGTTGGACCGTTTAGTTTTTTTGGCTAATTGTCACCAATTTTGAATACCACACCTTTTTTTACGCCATAATCAATAACACCGTTTTTGGAAATTTTTGATGGGCTCTAGCGTTTTTAAAAATCAGAATACCAAAAAAACCAAAACGGTCGAACACAGATAAAAATTATAATAATCTGTGTTGAAAAAATCATTGCTCTATTCTCAAAAACCAGGGAGGAAATAGTCGAGAGCGTTTGTATGGAGAATTGACCCCTCCTGTATCGTCTTAACTTCGGTGGCCATATTTTTACGTCAATCCAGTAGGTAAGAGTCAAATGAAAGTTACGCCGTGGCTTGCGTGGGCGACGGTCGCGCGATGGTCGCGCGACGGCGATGCGACGCATACGAAATCAAACCTTATCGATATGGAAGTATGAGACGCGACGGCGACGGTCGCGAGACCGTCGCCCACGCAAGACACGGCGTTAGTGGATCAGAGTGGCAGGACTGGCCCCGTAGCCGAATGGCATTTCTCCGACGCCAAACGAAAGCGATACGCCGCTGGCTCTGTCGCGCCAATACGCAAGCGCGATAGAGATAGATATCTACTAGCGCTTCGTTTCGTGAGCGTTTCGTGAGCGATTGTGCCATTCGGCTAGCCACCCTGGCATTGAGGAAGAGGGCTCAATTTTTCTATTTTCCTTCCAAAAATATATACATTCGCTTGCAGACATATCTAGTTGAAAAAAAAAAGATTTCTTATTTGACATTTCGGCCAGGTCGCACTGGCCGTGGATACGGCAGATTACCAGTGCAACTTGGCCGAAACGTCGAAATCAAGGATGATTTATATAGGATTCTTCATACTAAGAATCGTACCTAAATTTTTAGCGCTACCTATTAAATACAACTGGGTACGTAGCCGAATGGCACAAACGGTCACGAAACGAAACGCTCGTAGATATATCTATCTCTATCGCCCCTGCGTATTGGCGCGACAGAGCCAGACCACCTTTCGCGGCGTTTCGTTTTCGTTTCGCGTCGCAGAAATACCATTCGGCTACGGCACTATGATGCCTACAAATTTATATTTTTCAAAATGTGTAATTGACGTGATTTCATGATATTAAAATAAAGAAATATGTCATTTGTTCTTTTAAAAAATAAAAACACGCAAAAATATTTGGGGAAAATATGATTTTTGCCACTTCTAAGCTGCGAAACAGCGCCATCTAGTTTTATCCCTAGAAGGGAACACTTTTTAGAATGTGCTTTGTCAGCCCCGGTATATGTCGTCGTTGGTCGAAATTAAAGTAAAATCACAGTATAATAAAGTACAGTATGGCCACTCCCGCTCCCCGCTGAAAGTGCCGCCCACCCCCTCTCGGTTACCTCACAGTTACCGCCTGTCAAAAACACGAACAGTCGACCTGTCATATTTCACTCATACAAGCATAGTACGCGTTCACCTACACGAGCTAAGACTGTGTGCTAGGAATGCGCCTCTTTCAATATATTTGATCGCCAGTGTCCGAGGTGTGGTAAAATAGTGTTAACGCATTCACCGCAGAGCTACGGTCATAGCGCTACGTCGTACCCTATAACATGGATCCGTATGTAGCGACAGAACGAGAGAGACCGCGAGGCCGTAGAGCAAAAATGACAATGTGTCGTGATTAGTGCTGAACGAATCTCGTTCGACTCGTGACTTTAAATACTTATAATTATTATTATGTTAGCTTCTACTAGTTCTACTCGTCACGCTCAATTTGCATATAAGGTGTTTATCGGCACTACAAAAGTGAAATCTCCGATTGTTGATTGTTCGAAATGCGTCGGAATACGCCCGCCGAAGAAAGTTATCGTTGAAGCGTGCCCCTTTATCCCTTCCATTTGGAAAATATTTATTTAGCATCCTTTCCTTAAGCCCCGCTCGCAGGTGCGAGATGGCCCCAACTCAAATAAAGGGCAGGCATTTAAATAAGGCACTTTCTCATTAGACTTATAGTTGTGTTTGCTCTTAGTAGAAATTATTTTTAAAAACAGAAAAAGAGTGAATGGTTGGTTGGTATCTCAAATTTCGATTATCGAAGAACAGATAAGATTTGTATACTTTAAGTGGATTTTTTTAAACATTTTTCAAAGCGGTGACAGCAAAGTAGTAGGTAGAAAGTATAGTAGAAGATAGATATTACACAAAATATTTGCAAAGGTTTGTTTTGATAGAAATCACTTGGACATCGTAAGTTTCGTCTCTCCGCTTTTCAGCGTTTCTAATAGTGCACCCGCCCGCCCACTCTGAATTTGCATTCAGACTCCTTTACTATTTACATTTTCTTAAAATTCTGTGTGTACTTAAGTTTAAAGGAATGTTGCTGTCCCTGGCTAACTATTATTTTGGGTTTAACCTGTTTGTTGTTGTTGTTAGTGACTGCCGCCTGTGTTATGTGTACCTACTCTTTTTGTGGCTATATTTTTTGTTCCATTACTTATATCTATCCCCGTAATCTTCTCAACTCACGTTGTTGTGTCTTTTTCGGCCAGTTATTTATTGATGATGTCAAAGTTGTGTCGCTGCCGATGCCACCGTCTGGGCCTGCCTCGTCCGCGCTTGTTTTGCGTGCCACATGGTAGTTGGTGGCTACAAACCTTCACAGCTATAAATGTATAACTAACTTCATACTCTAACGAGCCAGCATGTTAAGAGCGATATATATCGAAAATTACTGTCATTTTATTGAACCCTAACTGTCAAATTATCTCTATCACATTTCCATGCTTCGCCCGCAGGTGGCTTGCGGCAGACGTGTCACTTCACTTCAGTTGGTATAAATCCTGACAAATATTTTTTTTCTAAAATATACAGATACAGCGTATTTCTATATTGATTTGTTGTCGTTGTTAATGTTGTTGTAAAATTACAATATATTGTAAAAAAAATAATGTCACTGGCGTACAAAAGCCGGCAAGCTTGGAACGAGTAAATAAACTTGAAGTCAACGTTCTTCAAAGTTATCTATATACCCTCATCTTCAAGTATAAGGGTTCGATCAACCGGAGTGAGAAACGAATGGAAAACCATTTTTGTCGGCTTTAATTAAGTCACGAACATACTGCTGGCTTGTCCGTTTTCTTAGAGCAGGTAATCGCGATTGGGGCATTAATTCAAAACTCACTTATTGAGCACTCGCTCAGGATTGCTAACAACCTCACTTGAGCACGTACCATTCACAAAGGCGCTCAAATTCGACGAAAAATGTATCAATGAACTTTGGGGACAAGAGGCTTTTTATTCTTTATAATACATGTGAAGTAGTTTGAAGTGACTCGTTCTATAATGTAGTTATGTATATTTGATTTCATGCGAGTTTATCCGGAACAATTATTGGCTACTATTAATATAATATATAAGTGCTAATAATAACCAATCTGGCGTGGCTAAGTAAGCAAATATTAGAGTACTTATGGGCAAACCCGAGGGCAAAGTTTGGTCCAAAATAAAATTGGCTTAATGGCTCAATTTCGCTATCTTGCCTAGGTGGGCATAATCCATGACACTTGTTTGTTCGCATTGTATTCGGAGGGTGGCTCGCGATGATATCTCGCGTATTCCTTGTTTCCCGGTGACAGGAGGTTTTATGGTACAAATCTCGGCGGTTTTCCTCATCTCACGTAGACGTCCTGTCTCGGAGGCAAAGGGAAGCGATCCGACAGCCCGGATTATTTATTAGGCTCTATGTTTCAACGCACTCCCATTCGAAAAGACTATTCTATCCTCTATTAAGTTTACGGGCTTTATAAAAGAATCACGCTTTTTGTAGTGGAAATACTTATTAAATGTTACGGTTAAATCTGATATTTTCGGACGCTTAATGAGCGCTGACGAGGGCTCCCACCTTCGTTCTTGTTTTTTATACTTAAGTTAAATTAAAATTCTTAGAAATAATAACTTTACTGACATAACGTACCTACCTATAGAAGTACTGATATAGGTACTTAAGGTAAAATACCCCATAATGGACGGTGATGCCATTATGGACAAAAAAACACAAATCCTTAAAAATAAGTATCTAAAATACGTTTCTAAAAACTGACGGCTATGTACCATAAACTAGAGTTGTAGAGCTGTTTAATTTTGAAGTTTCAATTAATTCGGTTATTTCTGAAGGATTTGGAGACAAGATAAAATTCACCAGTTTACTGAAAAAAATATCAAGACGAATTCTTAGTAATGTTGCTAAGAGAGATGAGTTCATGTATAAAATAATAAAAAAATAACGCACGGTGTAATCTTGAATGCGTTTTACTTACTGCATTAAGC
This sequence comes from Leguminivora glycinivorella, assembly GCF_023078275.1. Lineage (NCBI taxonomy): Eukaryota > Metazoa > Arthropoda > Insecta > Lepidoptera > Tortricidae > Leguminivora > Leguminivora glycinivorella. The sequence continues at coordinate 28,760,832 of NC_062971.1, forward strand.
ATGATATAAGGTATAAAACATACTAGTTTGTTGCTCCAAAGATATAAAGAAATGATGTTATTTTGCAAGTGTCCATTACTGGACCCGAAAAACTGCCTACCTCCTATGATGGACAAGGAACAATTTACAAAACCAAAATTTACAAGAAACAATCCTATGTTAAAATAACCCAAACTAATTGTATTTATGGTGTATAAAATTGACTCATTGCGTATCAGTTGGCTTTAAAAGTAAAATTTTAAACTTATTTCACTGTCCATAATGGGGGATCCATTACTGGAGAACTGCCGTCCATAATTGGAGAAAAAACACCTAGTTTTAATTTGTTAACTATGAAGAAACCAATAGGAATATCTATTCTGCAATACGCTTGAAATGTAGAAGAAGGATAGGACATTCAAGATTTAACACGCTTGGCGGTAGAATTTTTACATTTATCAGTGAAATATCAAAAACTGGCGAATTTTTTTCTTAAACTGTCCATGATTGGGTTCGTCACCTTACCTAATTTCCTTACCTTTTTCTTACTCAGTTAACAATTTAAAAAAAATCGTCAAGTTTACAAAATGGAAAAATATAATTTATCAAGTTAGTGTGTGGTTCGGATGGCGGGTCTCCAAATGGAGTAGATATTTCACTTAAAAGTACGCAAGTCTGAATAGTACATTGAAATTTATGAGTGACCCTGCGGACAATGTTCAGCGGCGGGTTTTCCTTCAATAGTGTCCCGAGAAATATAAACACATTGGAAATACACTCCAGCGATATTAATAGAGCAGTCAGCCATAAAGTACCCGCAATTTTCTTGATTTCATCTTTCTGAAGATATATATACAGAGGTTTTCAGTAGAATGAATTCACCATTCTTTTAATTGAAAGGAACTTTTAAAGCTGTTAGTATAGAAGCCCAGAAATTGTCAAATTCGACGTTGACTGAACAGTTAGTATTTGTGTTCCTAAGATGTAATTCAGAAGTGGAGCCACCAAGATGTTTGATCCTGGTGTTATGTTTAGCCTCTAAGTCAAGTTTAAGATAAAAATAAATAAATAAATATTATAGGACATTCTTAAGTTTGGTGTCATTTTCAACTAAATGTGAATTTTCATCTAATCCGGTTCATATACGGGTATAATTCTTTCCCCAACAAATCAAACCTTCCTTTTCACATTTAACGGATTCTTTGGGAATAAAACTATCCTATGTTCTTCCTCGTGGTGCCTATATAAATCTATACACATTTTCACCTCCCTTTTGACAGCCTTAAGGGATGGAAGGATTTTTTGATTATAAGAACCATGTGTTTACATGTGTTTTTCCTGGGGACGCGTGGTATATCTACACTAAAATTTTACTTTTCACATTCTTTCATAACACTGAGTTGTAAAGAGGTACACTGACTATCAGTGCGTCGGACGTTAAAGGCCTGTTAAGCAGCGCCGGCCCGTGCACTTGATCAGGCTAGAGCGAGTTTGAGTTTCGGCGCCCCTTGGTAAGGTTTCACTATATGTAGGAAAACAAATCGCGAGCGTAGCGAGCGCGAAATTTTTTTCATAGTAATGCCGTAATTTGAAGATTAACGCAATAGAGAATTTATGGATTTCATCATACAGATACAGAGTACGAAAGTACGTAGTCGCACCCTAGTATAGTTACGTGCAGTGGCTGAACGTGGATGTCATATGTAAATACGTAAAATAACAAACAAAATAGAGCACTATAGTGGCTAAGTCAGGAAAGTAGATTCGGATTTTTTCCTAAGTAAGTAACTAAAAGAGAACATATAAATAGTAGGCGCGAGCGAAGCGAGCGCGATTTTTCTTACTCGATTTATTAAGACTCAACCCGCCAGCGGGGAATCCGCGAACTTTCAAGCTTTTATGTTGCGAGAACTTTCAAGCTGCGGTCTTTGACATATTTTGGGGTATTTTGACTTCACAGGGCGCCTATGTTCCCGACTTTTAGGCCTTATATTTCGCCATCACTATTATTTTTATAATACTATGAGTTATTTAATATGGGAATTTGAGTTGAGAGTTAATATAATAAGAGATTAACTGCGGACTCGATCGTCACCGTCAAGATGCCCATTTCGTTATTTTGCCACTAAGTGATCTTAGTGCTTTGAAGTTCGCTCACCATCTGTGTCACCACCACTCACAAAATTGCGCCTCTCTGAAACGTTTTGCGCCTTTGGCTTTATGAGGAACTCCGCTTTGGACTATCGGGTAGACTCATATTTTTGCATTTGGATAGCGACGTAACTTTGTCGTCCGCCGCACAACAATGTGGTTCGTCAAGGGCTAGAATCCTCCTGTTATGGCGCCCTAGAAACAGCGCCCTTATAAACGCCCTTATGTTGAAAATGTGGTGCAACTTTCCACTTAATCTGAATTACAAATCTAGATTTTCAATAGTGGATCCATTCCCGACTCCTCTCGCCATTTTGTGATATGTGCGCGCCCACGCAACGTATAATTTTTTTGTATGGATTTATCCACATTCTCGATTTTGGCGCCCCCTTACCATGTGGCGCCTAGAGCGGCCGCTCCACTCGCTCTACCCTTAATCCGGCCCTGCTGTTAAGTTAAATAATGGACAGCGCGCCGGCGAACAACTCATGTTATTATTTAAATGTAGTAGGTAGATAATTATTCTAAAATTGTGTAGTTGGTAATTAATAGATTGGAATGACAAATACACGTGTATTGAAACATGACTAAGTATAACTCCCCCATAACTTTTATTAGGGAAATTAAAAATGTAACAATTTAAGTAAAAATATTATATTGATTATTGTTTCCTTATTTCGTCTATTTTGTTCACCAATGCTTGTTATTGTACAATAAAGTGTCATAGATACATAGTTACATACATATAGTAGGATTAGAACATATGTATACATCTATAACTACACATTTAAAGATTTCAATTGAAAAAAATATACTCGGCGGGAATGGTAATATGGAACGACTTTACTACTTTTACCCGCGGCTTCGCCCGCGTAATAAAAGTATTCATTAAGATTTTCATTTGGATCCTTAGGTTTCTCTGGTATATTTATCTGCGATTATTTCGATTGCACATAATACTTTTGCTTGAAATGATTGTAGAAATATTACACATCGACCACAGCGTAGGTAATTCTATATACGCTGGGAAACCTTTATAAACATCCCACATAGCCCGTATTTCGACACTATATGATCGGTGGGTAAAAAGTACTTTTTCTATTATCCCTTACAATTTTTTACATTTTGCTTATACTTATCGCAAACGTAATCTTCAAGCAAGCAAACAACGATCGTCTTAGAGCACTTTGATTGTAAGAGACCGCCGACCGGTTATCCGTATCCCTCTAACGATACCCATATTATCCGTATCCGTATCCGTTTCCGTATCCGTATCCGTATCCCTATCTCTATCCCTATCGCTATCGCTATCGCTAACGCTATGGCTATCGCTATCCCTATCGCTATCCCTATCGCTATCCCTATCCCTTATCAAGATAACACTAAGTTCTCGCGCTTTGTACACATATTTAAAGTCACATACAGGTCGAAAGCGATTAATTAACATTATTTTTACCTTTTTCCCAACGTTTCGGCCAGGTTGCACTGGCCGTGGTCGCGGAAGACTGACGTCCCAGCAAAATGTCACCGGAGATGTAAACAACACAAAACTACCCGATATTAATTTATATAAATGTTCGGGGTAGACAAATAAATATAATCTACCCGCATGTAATTATTTACGACATCACATTAGAAACCTCAAAAATAACAGTACTTCTCCACTATTTAATGGATGTTATTATACATATAAACCTTCCTCTTGAATAACTCTATCTATTAAAAAAAAAACCGCATCAAAATCCGTTGCGTAGTTTCAAAGATTTAAGCATACAAAGGGACATAGGGACAGAGAAAGCGACTTTGTTTTATACTATGTAGTGATATCGCTATCCCTATCGCTATCCCTATCCCTTATCAAGATAACACTAAGTTCTCGCGCTTTGTACACATATTTAAAGTCACATACAGGTCGAATGCGATTAATTAACATTATTTTTACCTTTTTCCCAACGTTTCGGCCAGGTTGCACTGGCCGTGGTCGCGGAAGACTGACGTCCCAGCAAAATGTCACCGGAGATGTAAACAACACAAAACTACCCGATATTAATTTATATAAATGTTCGGGGTAGACAAATAAATATAATCTACCCGCATGTAATTATTTACGACATCACATTAGAAACCTCAAAAATAACAGTACTTCTCCACTATTTAATGGATGTTATTATACATATAAACCTTCCTCTTGAATCACTCTATCTATTAAAAAAAACCGCATCAAAATCCGTTGCGTAGTTTCAAAGATTTAAGCATACAAATAGGGACATAGGGACATAGGGACAGAAAAAGTGACTTTGTTTTATACTATGTAGTGATATTTATTTTCAGGTAAGTTCCTTCCTATTTTATGTTTCTGATTTATCAGGTGTAGATATTTATTGACATAAAGTGTTTCATTTTCTGCAATCGTAGAAAACAAGTTTTCACATCACGTGATGATCATTTCATGAGTGCTAAACAGCAGTCAATGGAAAATCATGATCTCTTTTGAATTTCATTGCGGCGCCATTTAGCAAAACGTAGGTACTTTTTGCACAGTGACTTTTGAACAACTTTTATTATGGGGCCAATGCTGAAATCGCAAAAAAAAAATTGGCTGCTCAACAGCCAAAATTTTGTTGAGCAGTCAATTTTTTTTGCGATTTCAGCATTGATCCCATAGTAATTACTATGGGATCAATACTGAAATCTCAAGTTGTTCATTATGACCTCAAAAGTCGCCGTGCAAATTTTGAACGGTCCTTTTTATTTCATCCAGTATATGTTAACATTATTGGAGGTATTTATTTACTTTCAGATCACCATGTTATTTTATACTAAGCCGATAATCCACTGTCATATGTTTATCAAAGAAATATTATCATAGGTCTGTATGCCTCCCTTTTTCTCCAACGTGAAGAAAAAGGACGGCATGTTGCCTATGATCATATGTCTATGATAAACATATGATAGTGGAATATCGGCCTTAGCTATCATTGGTGTTTTTTTTCTAATTTCTTACAATAAAAGTCAGCACGCGCAAAGGCATTGTCACCTCATCTGCTATTAAATTTCACAAACGTCATTTCGGTCCCTTAAAAAAAGATAATAAATAAATTATACAAAATAAAAATAAAAGAGCCACCTTTTCGTGATCGTTATAACGTATCCTATAAGAAAAATATATTATTTGCCTATCTTCAAAAAAATTAACCTACCCATTAAAAGCTACACGTACATTAAGACAACATTAATTTCAGGCAATCACGAGGTCAATCAGAGAGGCAGCAGTCATTTGTTCGCTGCTCGGGGACTCATTAAAGTAGATATTGCGTTCATGGCTTTATTCACAACAGAAGCCAGGCTTGCATTTGCAAAAGCTGCGTTTCGTCATGATTGCCCGCATACGGAATCCGGACGGATACTACAACCTTTTTTGATTTAATAAAAATAAATAATGGGAAGTAAGAATAAATGTAAGTAGGTACATCTTAATATTTATTTTAGGTAAATCTTAAATATATAATTGTTCTATATTAATAGGAATCAAGGACAGAGGTGAAAAATGAATATTTATTTAGTCATTGTTAACCTTGACATGTTTATACATACAAAATGTATAAAGTTTCGTTAATACCGGTCGTGCCGGCTTTCACGAAATATGCTATTATATATAACAAACTTTTGCTACGCACATCGAAGTATTTAACATTTTTTGTTACATTCAACTTTATGAATTCATAACATAAAAATCTCATACTTAGGAATATATTTTTACAACGAAATGGGAAAAGTACGATCAATTTTGACCGCAAAAAAATTATAAAACCTTCGTAGTAAACATGAAACCCTTCTCTAGTTCCATTTGTTATTTCTATAAATTGTGTGAATTTTTCGAGAGTTATTCAGGTTGTTGGCTAGGGAATACCCAAGGATATGTTAATTTACGACAGCGTAATGTAAATAGGCGCAATTTATGTCACTAAAACACTCCCTGGGAAGACTCGGGACCGATCCGCAGATAACGCCGGACAGAGGCCCAGGCCCCGTAGCCGAATGGCACATGCGCGGATCCAGGGGGGGGTCATGGGGGTCATGACCCCCCCCTGGAGCCTAAGTTTGCCATACAAATAGACCACGTGACCCCCCCTGGGGCCCTGGGCCTTTACCACGTGACCCCCCCCCTGGGCACGAAGCTGGATCCGCGCTTGGAATGGCATTTCTCCGACGCCAAACGAAAGCGATACGCCGCTGCCTCTGTCGCGCCAATACGCAAGCGCGATAGAGATAGATATCTACTAGCGCTTCGTTTCGTGAGCGTTTCGTGAGCGATTGTGCCATTCGGCTAGCCACCCTGGCCCCGTAGCCGAATGCCATTTCTACGACGCGAAACGAAAACGAAGCGCCGCGAAAGGTAGTCTGGGTCTGTCGCGCCAATACCCAAGAGCGACAGAGATAAATATCTACGAGCGTTTCGTTTCATGAGCGTTTGTGCCATTCGGCTACGCACCCTGATAATATTTTTCCGGCGATAGGCTGCGATGTTCATATGCTTTTTCATCACACATTTGTTTGAAAAAGATCTTATTTTATGCACTACTGAATGACAATGGCTTATATTGTTTCCGTGGGAGTTATACCCTCTCCTGCATAGAACTTTTGTAGGGTATATTTTATCCGCAGTTCTCGAAAAGTTTGTACAAAAATTAAGGAAAAAGTTATTTTTTTTAAATTCCTTTTTTGTTACCAAGATTTATTTCGTGAATTGAGATCTTGGTAAGTTTTATTTGGTCATTAAGGTTCTAATATTCAATATCTTACGAAAGTCGACTTATATCACTAAATAATTCAATAATAATATAATAATAATTAGTTCAGATAAGAAAGCACATCAAATATTTTATATTTTATGTTGTGTAGGTAAATTACATATTTAATGATATTGAGATTCATATTATCTTTTTCTTCTGTGACAATTTGATATGTTTTCTCTGAAGAAGAACGACGTATTATTAAGCAATAATATAATTTATTGAAATTAATTTCCATAGAGTACCTAGTCTGTTCATATTCTTTGATGAATACTTTTGCATGTTAAATTGTATCTTGTTATTTAATGCATGTTAATTATAAGATGTAATGTTTTGAAAAGAAGTGGCCCGCCGAGTTTCTTGCCGGTCCCATAGTGGATACCCCGCTCCCAACTGAGGGGGGACTGAAATCTTCTCGAGGCTGAGGCGTAGGGTTAGAGCCGGCGTAGCTTTATTTGACGTTCATATGCGCATTGTAATATGCCTACTTGAAAAATAAATATTTCATTTTCATTTTTTCATTTCATTTTAATTTTCAAATGTTGGTAACAAAATAGGATCAATTAAAATTTGCTGACGTGGCTATGTACAAACTTTTCGAGAACTGCTGAGTTATAATTGACCAAACTATCCTGCAAATAGGCTACCTAAACTCTTTCACGTTATTTACAGGGTCATTATAAGTCACCTAGATAGTAACTTTAAAAATACATGTATAATATACCTAAGAAGCAATATTTAAATACTAGCAAGACAATTAAAATAATTATAAATGCAAATAAAACCATACTGAATATTACTGATCAAACAGTAGGGTAAAATCAAAATTTCAAACACATTATTATGAAATTCACTGCTAATCACTAATAAGCGACTTATTCGCGTAAAATTAAGTTTTAAATTAACCATCACCTAACTACGGGGATGTTCGAAAAGTCGGAGGTTTTAAAAGTAATTTGACGCGATTAAGTCTTACAATAATGAGTAAAAATTCGGGAAAAATTAAATCAGTATTTCAAACTCGAGAATGTAGACACTGAAATTTCAGGGATAGCTACGGGTAGCGAAGACAAAACAGCCGCCTGACATACATTGATATAGATCCACTATAGATCTGAACATATACTGTGTATAGTTTCATTAACTACTTACATGCATTGCAAGTTCAGCAACGGCTTTTTTAAAGTAAATAATTTAATAACTTTTTCATAACTTTCAAATTCTGTTTTTTATTTATTTATTTATTTATTTATTTATTACGCACAGTTTTAGGTACAGAAAGGTGGAAATATATATCTAGGAATACAAGACTAAGGTATTGGATGTATGCGGTTTTGTAGTTGTAGTTTTTATTATGTAAATATATATTTAATTTATATATTATATATTTATGTTATTTGCTATTTGTATAGTTGTATATTATGTATTTATTCGTATATATTGCATGTTAGTGTAAGTTATAATTTATTATTACCTAGAATCCGTTTCCTGCGCCGTTTGTACTGTATGCCTACCATCTCCAATTCTCCCTCAATTGCTCAAAGGTTAACTGGAAGAGATCCCTTAAAGGGATAAGTTCGCCTTTGTACTTATAATAAGCTCTTTTTCCTGTGTGTTGTATTATTTTCTGGTACAATAAAGTGTTTTACTACTACTACAAGTGTGTACTTCAGAGGTATCACTAAAACTACCTTACAGGCTTGCATAATGTACTTACATTCTAATCTATTCAATAACCTAGCTTATTTATAGTTGAGAAATTCCTTTATACTATAAAAGCATGTTCTCGTGTAAGAGACTTGTATGTCTTGTATGAGAGATCTTTAAACCTAAACCTATATAAAAAATCACGACACCGCCGTAGCCACAATGCTGAAAAAGTGAAAGTTAAAATATAAAATATCTGTGTCAGTTACGCTATCTCATCTGTGGTTTTGTGCGATTCTTGGGCCTCACTTTACCCGCGCTGACCGATCGACCGATATTACTAGCTTTTACCCGCGGCTTCGCCCGCGTAATAAAAGTATTCTTATTGAAACGTTTACAAAAAATAAGATTTTCATTTGGATCCGTAGATTTCTTTGTAGGTACATCTGTCCGCGATTATTTCGATTAAGGTAAAGCGGGGCAATTCTCGACTGGGGGGGGGGGCATTGTAACTGATCTATTTGCTGTACGGTCAGCCAAGAAAGTGGTTTCCCACTTTTCGACTCTATTGATCGAAAAGTGGTAAACCACTTTTTTGGCTGACTGTACCTTACACATATTACTATTGTTTTAAAAGAAATTCTTGCAATGATTGTAGAATTGTTACACAGCGACCACAGCGTAGGTAGTAGGTACGAATATGTATGTATTTTACCTATATAAATATTTATACTGGGGAAACTTCATACAACCCACATAGCCAGTATCTCGACGCTATGGTCGGTAGGGTAAAAAGTACTTCCTTGCATTATCGCTTACAATTTTTTCCATTTTGCTTATACTTATTGCAAACGTAAACATATAAAAGGCAAGCAAACAACGATCTTCTTACAGCACATTGAATGTAATAGTTATTACGGATGCAGGATACTCGCCGATGCCTACTTACTAATCCCTTCCCACTGAGCCACCTGCATTTTACACTGCCTAGATATCGATTGCCGACCGATTATTCCGACCCCAATCCCTATTCTTATCCCCGTCCCTATCTCTATCCTTGTCCCCGTCCCCGTCCCGTCCCGTCCCGTCCCTGTCCCCGTCCCTCCCCTATCCCTATCCCCGTCCCCGTCCCTTATTCCTATCCCTATTTCTATCCCTATCCCTATCCCTATCCCTATCCCTATCCCTATCCCTATCCCTATCCCTATCCCCCTATCCCTATCCCTATCCCTATCCCTATCCCTATCCCTATCCCTATCCCTATCCCTATCCCTATCCCTATCCCTATCCCTATCCCTATCCCTATCCCTATCCCTATCCCTATCCCTATCCCTATCCCTATCCCTATCCCTATCCCTATCCCTATCCCTATCCCTATCCCTATCCCTATCCCTATCCCTATCCCTATCCCTATCCCTATCCCTATCCCTATCCCTATCCCTATCCTATCCTATCCCTATCCCTATCCCTATCCCTATCCCTATCCCTATCCCTATCCCTATCCCTATCCCTATCCTATCCTCCCTATCCCTATCCCTATCCCTATCCCTATCCCTATCCCTATCCCTATCCCTATCCCTATCCCTATCCCTATCCCTATCCTATCCCTATCCCTATCCCTATCCTATCCCTATCCCTATCCCTATCCCTATCCCTATCCCTATCCTATCCCTATCCCTATCCCTATCCCTATCCCTATCCCTATCCCTATCCCTATCCCTATCCCTATCCCTATCCCTATCCCTATCCTATCCCTATCCCTATCCCTATCCCTATCCCTATCCCTATCCCTATCCCTATCCCTATCCCTATCCCTATCCCTATCCCTATCCCTATCCCTATCCCTATCCCTATCCCTATCCCTATCCCTATCCCTATCCCTATCCCTATCCCTATCCCTATCCCTATCCCTATCCCTATCCCTATCCCTATCCCTATCCCTATCCCTATCCCTATCCCTATCCCTATCCCTATCCCTATCCCTATCCCTATCCCTATCCCTATCCCTATCCCTATCCCTATCCCTATCCTATCCCTATCCCTATCCCTATCTATCCCTATCCCTATCCCTATCCCTATCCCTATCCCTATCCCTATCCCTATCCCTATCCCTATCCCTATCCCTATCCCTATCCCTATCCCTATCCCTATCCTATCCCTATCCCTATCCCTATCCCTATCCCTATCCCTATCCCTATCCCTATCCCTATCCCCTATCCCTATCCCTATCCCTAACCCTATCCCGTCCCCGTCCCCGTCCCCGTCCCCGTCCCCGTCCCCGTCCCCGTCCCCCCCGTCCCCGTCCCCCCCGTCCCCGTCCCTGTCCCTGTCCCCGTCCCTGTCCCTGTCCCTGTCCCTGTCAAATTATCATGCTAGGAGGTGAACTTTGAAAAATCCTTTCTTAGTGCTCCTCTAAGGAACTTCCGTGTCAATTTGAAATCTCTTGAACCAGAAGTAAAGATGAAAACTAAAGCTATACTTATGGCTATTTTGGATATTTTAACCCCATTTCACAACAACAGGGGAGAAAATCTCTTTTCCACGTCATTAGATTTTAAAATCGTTGTATTTATCGTGATCAGCGACCTGATAAACCATAAAAACGATACCCATATTGTGTTTTTGACTTTACCCCCTTTGCACCCATTTAGGGGTCAAATTTTCAAAAAACCTGAAACATGTACTTAGTCATATGTCTTTAGGAATCCTCCTGTGAAGTTTCAAATAAAATAGTCAAACTAATCTTGTTTCCCCATACAAACTTTGAACCCCAATTTCACCCTTTTAAGAGGAGAATTTTGAAAATCCTTTCTTAGTGCTCCTCTACACCAAATAAGGAACCTATGTGCCAAATTTGAAATCTCTAGGACCAGCGGTTTCGGCTGTGTGTTGATATATTATGTCAGTTAGTCAGTCAGTCAGTTTCTTCTTTTATATATTTTTTGATATTTAAACCCCATTGCACTACAACAGGGGAGAAGGTATTTCACTTCCGCCTCGTTAGATTTTAAAAACGTTGTATTTATCGTGATCAGCGACCCAATAAACCGTAAAAACGATACCCATATTAGTTTTTTGACTTTATCACCCCCTTTTCACCCTTTTAGGGGTTAAATTTTCAAAAAACCTGAAACACGTCTTTAGTCATATGTTTTTAGGATCCCTCCTGTGAAGTTTCGAATAAAACAGTGAAACTAACATTGTTTCCCCATACAAACTTTGAACCCCCATTTGACCCCCTTAGGAGGCGAATTTTGAATAATCCTTTATTAGTGCTCCTCTACACTATATATATAAGGAACCTACGTGCCAAATTTGACATCTCTAGGACCAGCGGTTTCGGCTGTGCGTTGATATGTCAGTCAGTCAGTCAATATCTTCTTTTATATATTTTTTTGATATTTAAACCCCATTGCACCACATCAGGGGAGAAGGTATTTCACTTCCGCCTCGTTAGATTTTAAAAACGTTGTATTTATCGTGATCAGCGACCCGATAAACCATAAAAACGATACCCATATTGATTTTTTGACTTTATCACCCCCTTTTCACCATTTTAGGGGTTAAATTTTCAAAAAACCTGAAACACGTATTCAGTCATATGTCATAAGGAATCTTCCTGTGAAGTTTCGAATAAAATAGGCAAACTAATCTTGTTTCCCCATACAAACTTTGAACCCCCATTTGACCCCCTTAGGAGGTGAATTTTGAAAATTCCTTTCTTAGTGCTCCTTTACCCTATATAAGGAACCTACGTGCCAAATTTGAAATCTCTAGGACCAGCGGTACAACGTTTCAAAATTTTCAATGTCCCTAAATCGAAAACCATTTCGGGATATACGCCTGTAGATCACAAAAATATATTTTTTAATATTTTTTTTCCTTATTTTTAGTAAAAAATTCTTGAAAATAGTTTAAAGGGGAAGTGACGTTACATAGTTGAGTCAGACTATTCAGAGCTGCCATTATAACCAAAAAAATTTTCCGGTTGGGATGTCACTTGAGTTTGACTGTGATGGCCGCTGTACACATATGGCCAACGGTTCCACCAACCCTTTGTGAAACCCCTTGGCCAAGATAAGAGCCGCTGTTTACACATTGGCGAACCAATCACTTGGCATTGGCTCTTCATGAAAGATGGACGTGGAATGGAAAAGGCTAGGAAATTCTAGGTCTTTTACGTTGTCAGCAAAATTTGATTAAAAAATAATAACCCCGTAGTAAAATTAAATTATTTGATATATTAACAATTTTTTGAATATTCTGATAAGAACATTTATCTTTTTTAGGAAATACATTAAACATTTGCAAGGTTATTTTATTTCCTAAAATCTACACTATTATTGGCATAGAAAAACTTATTATTTTCGTAAATATTTCACTACTGTCCTCTCTGACGGCTGACGAGCAACTGAATGAAGCGCCAACGTGTAAACGCAGTTGGCCATTGGCGCCAAGATCCTTTGATGTGTGGACAAAAAACCGACACCAATCGGTTGGCCGGCAAGCGCAAGCGCCAACTGCCAACTTACGGCCAAGTAGCCCTCTACACGCTTGGCCAAGGGGGTTGGTGAAACCGTTGGCCATATGTGTACAGGGGCCATGACACTTACCTATCATCGCTAGTAGTATGGAGATTAGAGGTAAGGAGCGAAAGCTTTGAGTTTCAGAAGTGCAGATATAAAACCAGGTGGCGCTGCAACTGCAGGTACATAAGGGTTTGACACGTCATTTTCGACTGTTCTACTTTGACAGATTTCTCTCCTTATACTTCTAGACCCAGAGCCCAGGCCCGCCAGACCTTCCTCAAATTCTCAAGGATGAAACTTTGGGACAATGTAGAGTTCATATCGGCGGTTGATGTGTGCATATTTTCTAGTTCGGCCCATCGGCCAATTTTTTGCTATCAAGTGATGAAGATGAAAAAAAAAAGTGCTTACTTTCCTTAAATTCTCAAGGCTGATTTTTATATATGTGTTAGAGCACGTTGTTAGAAATTGGTTATCATCAATGCCAGACCGTTTCCGCCGGCCATAACTTTTACCAGACGCGACAAAGTTGGCAAAAAACGACTCTAACTTACCTCATTTTCTCAAGCCTGATTTTGATATATGATACGCAGGGACCTGTAACTAAACCGTTTGTAAGCAGCCAGACCAATCGGATGGACCCAACCATCCGCCAGACCGACTTAAAGTTTCGATATGAGCATTAGTAGAATTGAAATATTCCGGGTCTATAAAAGCTAAAAACTTGAATTTTCTACATTAAGCTACGTGTATATTGTATACTTGACGTAATAAGCGACTTTCAAAAATTTTACTTCTAAGGAAATAAAAAAATGAAAGTTTATATGTGGTGCAAGATTAATTTTAAGCTATGAATTTTATTTACACTGCGTAAGTACATGTGTATTTTATTATAAATATAACTTTTACCAGACGCGACAAAGTTGGCAAAAAACGACTCTAACTTACCTCATTTTCTCAAGCCTGATTTTGATATATGATACGCAGGGACCTGTAACTAGACCATTTGTAAGCAGCCAGACCAATCGGATGGACCCAACCATCCGCCAGACCGACTTAAAGTTTCGATATGAGCATTAGTAGAATTGAAATATTCCGGGTCTATAAAAGCTAAAAACTTGAATTTTCTACATTAAGCTACGTGTATATTGTATACTTGACGTAATAAGCGACTTTCAAAAATTTTACTTCTAAGGAAATAAAAAAATGAAAGTTTATATGTGTTGCAAGATTAATTTTAAGCTATGAATTTTATTTACACTGCGTAAGTACATGTGTATTTTATTATAAATTTAAAGAAGAAAAGTAAATTAAACTTTTTTTTCGGTCGTCGAACAAGGTGGTTTAAAATTAGTTTTTAGATCGATCCTTTTTAATTTGTGGGCGAGGGACCTCACACTATGTATAAAGGCACTATGTGTATGTTGCATATAATGTCAAATCCCTCGCATACTACAAAAGTTATTTAAGCATTTATATAAGTTCAGTTAAAATGAGGTGGAAAGTATAAGTGTATATGTTGTGTACACACGTAAAGTATTCTAAACTTTTTATAACGGCATACATATATGTATTTGAAGAATGCCAAAAATGTATTCGTGTCTGAAAACTCAGCATCTCCGACATGGGTTATAACGGGGTTGATGATGTTCGTATTGAGTACAAATGTTTAAACTTCCTAAACTTGTAATTCTAAAGTTCGTCACTTAGGTATGTTACCATGTTTTGTAGGAGAAAGGAAATTCGTTTAGTTATATACCGTTGTAACATTGATTGTTTACTTCTTTGAATTGAATATTTAATTTATAATGCACTGTACCAATTTGTTTTTTCCTTGTTTACGTTATTTATAATATAAAATTCAATTCGTTATTCAAGTTTTTAGCTTTTATAGACCCGGAATATTTCAATTCTACTAATGCTCATATCGAAACTTTAAGTCGGTCTGGCGGATGGTTGGGTCCATCCGATTAGTCTGGCTGCTTACAAATGGTCTAGTTACAGGTCCCTGCGTATCATATATCAAAATCAGGCTTGAGAAAATGAGTTAAGTTAGAGTCGTTTTTTGCCAACTTTGTCGCGTCTGGTAAAAGTTATATTTATAATAAAATACACATGTACTTACGCAGTGTAAATAAAATTCATAGCTTAAAATTAATCTTGCACCACATATAAACTTTCATTTTTTTATTTCCTTAGAAGTAAAATTTTTGAAGTCGCTTATTACGTCAAGTATACAATATACACGTAGCTTAATGTAGAAAATTCAAGTTTTTAGCTTTTTTAGACCCAGAATATTTCAATTCTACTAATGCTCATATCGAAACTTTAAGTCGGTCTGGCGGATGGTTGGGTCCATCTGATTGGTCTGGCTGCTTAAAACGGTCTGGTTACAGGTCCCTGCGTATCATATACCAAAATCAGGCTTGAGAAAATGAGGTAAGTTAGAGTCGTTTTTTGCCAACTTTGTCGCGTCTGGTAAAAGTTATATTTATAATAAAATACACATGTACTTACGCAGTGTAAATAAAATTCATAGCTTAAGATTAATCTTGCACCACATATAAACTTTCATTTTTTTATTTTCTTAGAAGTAAAATTTTTGAAAGTCGCTTATTACGTCAAGTATACAATATACACGTAGCTTAATGTAGAAAATTCAAGTTTTTAGCTTTTATAGACCCGGAATATTTCAATTCTACTAATGCTCATATCGAAACTTTAAGTAGGTCTGGCGGATGGTTGGGTCCATCCGATTGGTCTGGCTGCTTACAAACGGTCTAGTTACAGGTCCCTGCGTATCATATATCAAAATCAGGCTTGAGAAAATGAGGTAAGTTTAGAGTCGTTTATTGCCAACTTTGTCGCGTCTGGTAAAAGTTATATTTATAATAAAATACACATGTACTTACGCAGTGTAAATAAAATTCATAGCTTAAAATTAATCTTGCACCACATATAAACTTTCATTTTTTTATTTCCTTAGAAGTAAAATTTTTGAAAGTCGCTTATTACGTCAAGTATACAATATACACGTAGCTTAATGTAGAAAATTCAAGTTTTTCGCTTTTATAGACCCGGAATATTTCAATTCTACTAATGCTCATATCGAAACTTTAAGTCGGTCTGGCGGATGGTTGGGTCCATCCGATTGGTCTGGCTGCTTACAAACGGTCTAGTTATAGGTCCCTGCGTATCATATATCAAAATCAGGCTTGAGAAAATGAGGTAAGTTAGAGTCGTTTTTTGCCAACTTTGTCGCGTCTGGTAAAAGTTATGGCCGGCGGAAACGGTCTGGCATTGATGATAACCAATTTCTAACAACGTGCTCTAACACATATATAAAAATCAGTCTTGAGAATTTAAGGAAAGTAAGCACTTTTTTTTTTCAACTTCATCACTTGATAGCAAAAAATTGGCCGATGGGCCGAACTAGAAAATATGCACACATTAAACGCCGATGTGAACTCTACATTGTCCCAAAGTTTCATCCTTGAGAATTTGAGGAAGGTCTGGCGGGCCTGGGCTCTTGATCTATTCTACATTCCATAGCTCGTAGTTATTCAATATTTGTTGACAGTGACACTTGACAGCCAGACATCTCGGACTGTTTAAGCTGACTGTTTAAACTTTTTTTTTTAGGAATGATTTTGTCGTTTTCTTAGGTGTATGAAACAACACAAGTGACGTCATAAAGCTGTGCTTGACGTTTGTAACTTACGCTCTTTCTGTTCGAAGTAGTAATAAAAGGGATTTTCGCATTAAAATAGCAGTTTTTGGGAAAAATAAAAAAATACGTGTATCTTTAAATATTGAGTTCTTTCAAACCAAACAATAAAAAGTAGTAGTCGAAAATATGAAATGTTGTCAATTAACATTTTTTTCTGTTGCCTCAAAACTGCGTGGTTAAAATTATTCGGTTTCCTCATGTTACATCATGTAGATGTAAGCACTTATAAAATACAAAACTTGAGAGTGCGCGGTAGTTTTGCGGCAGGAGAATGCGCCAGCTCCGGGTGCGCTACTAGTCTAACATTCGTACAAAGCAAATAGAAGAAACGTAAAAGCGTATTAATACAAATAATCCACGTGCTCTTTTGTTCATATAACATTAAACCCGCTGAGCGTCTTGTTTAATTTGTTAATATATACGTATTGTGCCCAGGCGGACGTACGCGAAACGTCGTTAAACATTCAACGAGCACCTATGCGCTATTTGCGGGAGTTAAAATAAATGCAGCTCTAGTGTTTGTTTCGGGATCTGTCCCAAATAAGAGACGTTTAGCTGTTTTAACCTTTGTAGGGCACTGGAAAAAAATGCTTTATATCTGTACCTTATATAGTAGGGCCGTCGATCCAAAAATGCACAATAAAAGCTTGTCTAACGTACTATACATTTCAGTATTCAATTTGTAAAATAATGTTGTATTTATACTTTATACGCAATAAATAATGACCGTCAAAGATACCCTATACCGGCCAAAGGTGAAAATTTCAAAATTTAATAACTCATAAACTATACTTCAAATGATAAAAATATTTGGTATCTGGGCCGAGGGCACACATAGGTATATTATCACCAAAAATTATCCAAATCGGAGACATTAACTTTTTTACCTGCCCACTTGGCGTGGAATATCCCACCTACTTAAATACTAAATAAATCAAAACATACCAAGGACATCGTTATAACTAGCGTGAGGCGTAAAAATGGTGTGAAAAAATTGTTTAACCGTTTTTAGCGTTTACAGATTTTTAAATATTTTCCGCGTTATTTAATTCATATGACTTTATTTTGATTCCGCTTTCGGTTCCCACTTGCAACGAAATCACACACTCAGTTCTGCGAAATATTGTACAAAAGATTTTAATTAGTGAAGGATCAGAACCCAGAATTAATACAAAAAGTAGGGGAAGGTTGCTATCATTGGACCACTTAACTTCGCTGCTCTATAATTCATAGATTTTATGTCAAAAAATAAAACTAGTTTGAGACGTTTTAATTCTTGACATCTATTTATGAATTACCTTGTTCACAATAAAAAAAGTATAATAAATTTAGAAAAAAATCGTGAAAAGGTTTTCATAAGCTGTTGCCTTCTTTGGACCAGAGTCGACCACAAAGTCGCCATCAGTGGACTTACAAAATTTAGACCAGTGATCCAATCAAGGAAACTTATGGAAAGCGACAAAAAATTAATTTTAATGAAATATTTTTTATACAGATTTTATAATTAACAAATATATATATATATTGTTGTAGAGCTGTGCAGCTGGTTCTAGTGGGCGAGAAATAACAATTCCATGTGTGGCCGGGTGAACAACCATTTATTTTATGTACTCACATCAACGTATGAATCAAGAAGGCCTTCAAGAAGACATTTTTTATATTGTAACCAAACGTTTCCATAGCAACCGCTACATAGACAAAAATAAGGTTTAATTTCTGTTGGATCCTCCAACATGCTGGGGCGGGGCCGAAAACTTCGCCTTAAATAACTATAAGTATTTCCAAAACATGCTACTTAAAAATGCATAGACTGTAAACCCAGCATCATGGCATAATCCATTTCAGAATGTAAGTTTACAATCAAAATTAAATAATAAACAGTTACCTCTTTAAATATTTTTGTTAATTACAAACTAGAGATCATATCATTAAAGATCATCCATAAAGAAATAACAGCAAAATCCTGATAAACTGAGAAACAAGAAAAAACAATGAATTAACACTCATAACTTCTGAGTAGTTTTGTAACAAGATAAGGTACCTACAACTCGAGCGTTTGTAATGAAATAAATAATAACCTTTTCAAGGTTTAAACTTAACCTGCACAATTACAATATAATGCATATTAGGAATACATAAGAATATACACAACAAAATTAATCTATAGGTAACACAGCGAAACCACTTAATGATCGTTTGTACACCTTTTTATTCGGTGCAAAAAGGTCTACCACGCGCACCTTATCATCATCACCAGGATACACTTTAACAATTCTGGCCATAGGCCACGTCATGGGAGGAGCGTTAGGCTCCCTCATGATTACTAAGGATCCAACCCTGACATTTGGTTGGCTATCACGCCACTTAGGACGACATTGTAATGCATTTAAATAGTACTTATGCCATATCTTCCAAAAGTGACCTTTGACCTTATTACAGATTTCCCAGAACTTTAATCTATTACTTGGTAACTCGGTCAAGTCTGCTTCTGGGAGACATGTCATAGACGTGCCAATTAAAAAATGGCCCGGCGTCAAATATTAATAATATATTTTAATACGTATTAGTTTTTTCTTACATAATTATTGTCTATTTGCGCACGGGTGAATAATTAAAAAAAAGTTGCCATGATTGGACCGGTCCGATGATAGAACCATGTGGTGGTCCATTGATAGCAACAAGGTATCATATCACAAATAAATAAAAAAATAGAGAAAACAAATGCCTGGAAACTGTTGTTTTAAATTTGCTCATTAATAAATGTTTAAGCATTATACGACAACACACAAATTCAATTGCCAATGTATTTATACTTTCGAGATTTTATTCCTTCGCTTAATTTAACTTCAACAGCGCTCGAAACACACTTGGACGCGTCACTCTTTTCCGGGAATCGAGGCGCGACTGAGGTTACGGGGTGGCCTAAGGTCGGGCCTAAAATCACCTTGTACCTTACTGGATTCCATCTATCACGATTAGATTTTGAAATATTTAAGTGGTCCAATCAAAGCGCTGGTCCAATGATCGCAACCTTCCCCTACTTATGTAGAATGTACAATACGGTACAATTGTTAAAGCTCATTTTGGAGAATGTAAAAAGATAATTGACACGTGGAAAATCTCTGTAACGAAATTTTTATTTGCATCCAATGTTAAGTTTTAGTACCTACCCCTACCTTTACCCCCTACTGTTTCCTTTATATGGTTCTAAGTTTATCGCCTTTTGTGAAATATTGAATTCATAATACAATTTAGATAGTAGTTTGAGTGACTGCTATATAATGTTAATGAAACTCATTTAAATGAGAGTCAGTGTGGGTTTGTGAAACAATTCAACGAATTTCATAAAATGATCATACTTACGAGTATTTTCTTACTAATATGTAGTAAAAAATTATGTTATGTTACATATTTCATAAATATAATGATCATTTAATTTTGCTTAAAAACTAATTTAAAAAAAATTAAGTAAACGTTCAACGGGCTACCATATCGATCGGTATACAGTAACATGGGAGTTTCAATTTGAACAATATCATCGTAACGGTTAATATTAGAATAGGGGTTAAAGCAAGGTAAATGTTTTATTTTTATTTCTCAGAGATGTTTTAAATTTGAACGTAGTTATAATATTGATATATTTACTATAATATTTATAACTACCTACCTACATTAAAATTTAAAATACGATATTGTTTTACTCGTGTCGATTTAAAACACATCCTTCGTGTTTTAATTTATCGCCACTCTTTTCGCATTTCCACTTTTCCGCACTTGTAGCGTAATGGTGCTCCCACACTGGGCTGTTATATAACATTTATAACAGCCGAGTGTGGGAGCACCATAAAGGAAACACATAAGTACATATGCAATAAGTATGTGATTGTGGTTAAAACTGGAATTTCTGAAAAGTTTGCAGTTGATGAAAAATTTCATTTGTATGTGTTTATTTCTAATAAGCACAACCATAAATTATGCATTTTTAGTACTCTAAAAGTAGCGCATTTTGCTCAAAGTCAAAATAACTATGTGAATAACTTTTATAGCAATGAAACAGTACTTTTAATTTGTGAAGAGTTGGAAGTTGGAAAGTGAATAATATCAAGCGGAAAACTTATGAGTGGCGTCGAGTTTAAATTAAAATATAATTTAAGTTTGGTATTTATTATTCCAAAGAACACCGGCAGTGGCAACTTAATGAGGTAGGAGGCATTATTAAGATACCGAAACTGTTGGCGTTCATAACTCGCTCGGCGTGGCGTTGGCGTGACGGGGAAGGAGGCTTTTCATGTCATCGGCTCGTTTAAATGTGTTTATTCCGATGTTTCCACAGGCTCATCTTATTATCTACGAACGCTGTTCGGGATTTAAACGTTGCTCCGCTGGCGTCTATTATTATTCATGACATAAATTTGCTCTGCTAGGAAGGCATTAGACGAAAACTCATTAAAAGCGAGACGCGGACTGACTTTTCAAACTAGACACGTTAAGTCCACGCGTGACGCAAGATGGGAGTAATTGCCATTCGCGACAAGTAAAACCCGCTGCTTATTAAAACCCGCTGCCGTTAACACTAATTTGTAAACTTTCACTATTTTGCATTGGGTTCGAAGTTACGCTGCTTTCAGTAATTTGTTTCTGACATTTTTACATTTGAAATGCTTGAAATGTAGTGATTTTTTTAAGTTATAAATGGGCTTGCTCTTGGCCACAGGCGAGGGTAAAGGTGAGCTCGCCCAGATTCTGGTAAATTGCTCTATTGAAGTATCGTCATCATTTACCAAGTTCCGCTTCTGGGAGCAGATTTTTGAATCGCTGATCTGTAGAAAATGCTATTTTTCGGCCCCCTGCAACGCCGCAAGCCGCAACATACAATATTTTTTTTGACCACACCAACTGTTAAAGGCTTACTTTGCTATTCGAAAACAGATAGCAAAATGGCATTTTATCCACAAGGGGGCAAAGTAATTTCATACAAATTTTAACTCGATGTCTTAATCTGGCTGCTAGATTTTACCTATAAAATGATTTTGAATCATAAATATTGAATAAATTGACGGATTTGATTTATTTTGATGTTTTATAGTCAGTATTTTGTTCGTGTTGTTGTGGTGAAAACTTTTGTGTTTCACTCCACCGGTACAAATCGTTTGTTTAACATTCGTGCCTTGATATTAAACGCTCAAGATTCCACTTTTTGAACCACTCGCTACGCTCGCGGTTCAATATTGGAATCTTTCGCTTGCTCAGGTATCAATATTGGCACGTGCGGTTAAACAACTACTTTGCCCCCTTGTAAAACAAATAACTATTATATTGACCTCGCTTGACAAAAATTAAACCATCCCAATTTGTATCCAATCGGTCCCCAACGTGGAGCAAGTAACCAATTTAATTTAGTATTTGGTAGGCTAGTCAATTCGGGCAGCTCGTTCGTGGGCAGATTAGTACCGAGCGTAATGTCGGCCCGCGATGTCCTCCCGATAAGCGAGGGTTCCGCGGCCCCAATATGCGAGTCCGTTACATTGACGACTCCTGCTCCTACGCTTATCGCGCCCACCAATATCATAATATATGAAAGCTGTTCAAATAAAGCGGCTAATAATCTGATTCCGTGGGAAATGTTTATTAATCACACTATGTTTTACATATCTGCACATGCGATTGTCCTGAAACAGATCCAACTTCTGAGTAGAAAAACGAATGAAGTTTCCTTTACGTGCTATAATCTAAGCTTAGTTTTGCAAGAATTACTCCCTACAAAGCCAAACACAGACTTATCTCCAAGCACCAGCCATACATCGACCCAGTCTTTGTATTGCTTGACGGCACTCATGAAACAAAGCACAGAAAACTTCACTACACTTTAATTAAAAAGGCGTGGAAGATCATGTATTTAAGGAAGATTATTTAGGAATTTTCGTTTTATTACTTATGGCGATGTTGCTATGATAGAATATATATTGAATACACGAATAATGAATTATAGGTATCGTAGGCGACGGAACTCCGTGCTGCGCGCGTGCTGGCAGCCTGGCCACTGTAAGGTGACGGACCCAATCATGGACAGTTTAAGAAAAAAATTCGCCTGTTTTTGATATTTCACTGATAAATGTAAAAATTCTACGGCTAAGCGTGTTAAATCTTGAATGTCCTATCCTTCTTTTACATTTCAAGCGTATTGCAGAATAGATACTTCTATTGGTTTCTTCATAGTTAACAAATTAAAACTAGGTGTTTTTTCTCCAATTATGGACGGCAGTTCTCCAGTAATGGATCCCCCATTATGGACAGTGAAATTAGTTTAAAATTTTACTTTTAAAGCCAACTGATACGCAATGAGTCAATTTTATACACCATAAATACAATTAGTTTGGGTTATTTTAACATAGGATTGTTTCTTGTAAATTTTGGTTTTGTAAATTGTTCCTTGTCCATTATAGGAGGTACGCAGTTTTTCGGGTCCAGTAATGGACACTCGTAAAATAACGTCATTTCTTTATATCTTTGGAGCAACAAACTAGTATGTTTTATACCTTATCTCATGCTTAATGCAGTAAGTAAAACGCATTCAAGATTACACCGTGCGTTATTTTTTATTATTTTATACATGAACTCAACTCTCTTAGCAACATTACTAAGAATTCGTCTTGATATTTTTTTCAGTAAACTGGTGAATTTTATCTTGTCGCCAAATCCTTCAGAAATAACCGAATTAATTGAAACTTCAAAATGAAACAGCTCTACAACTCTAGTTTATGGTACATAGCCGTCAGTTTTTAGAAACTTATTTTAGATACTTATTTTTAAGGATTTGTGTTTTTTTGTCCATAATGGCATCACCGTCCATTATGGGGTATTTTACCTTATATATTTTGTCTGTTCTGTTTTGTCATGTCAATGAGCTACGAATGTTTTATTTTACACATCTTTTGTAAATAATATGTGTATATAGTGTTGTTTTGTAAATATTCAGTGCTTTTTCCTTGTATGTAAATAATGTGGTGTATATAAACTGTACATATAAAGTTTTTAGTGTTTTATTTACCGTCGGCGGCCCGATCACCTAACAGGTATCTACTGAATGGCAAACTTTATGATGTGAAAGTCTCAAATTCTGAACTTGAATTTACATCTGAAATGAACTTGAAATCGGCACCTACTTTTGTCGGTGTAGTGTAATATTAATAATGTTATATTAAACTTGTTATCATTCACATTTATATTTTCGAAGAGATTATTTATTCTACGATCATTCAGGCCTATGAAATTATTTAGTCAACAACAGTCCTTTCACACGCTGCCTTCATTAATAAACAATATACACGAGTCGCTTCAGCGCGGGTCGACGCCGCTGCCGGCGCGGCGAAGAGTGCTGTGTCACCGATTTCCTGTAATTTAGATTGACTTGTTTCGGGCCTAGTCAAATTGTTTTTCGGGTCGGGTGTAAGCAAAACAACACTCTGGCACATCGCTGAAGTGCGCAATTTATTATTCACAAATAGACTACAGAAATTGAGTTTTAACGAAGACAAATTGAACTAAAGCGGAATCAATTACGGGAGATTTATTTTCACCGAGAGAAAGAATTAAGTAACTGGGAGGCAGAAAGCGCAATGTAAATTGAATTTTTGTCGTTGCCTAAAGGAAAAGATGGGACCGCCTCGGTCGCGCCTACGGAAACAACTCGCTGCTACATAAATGTAAAGACCTATCTTTAATGATTTCACCGAAACCAATCATTTCATTAAACATCTGCATTGGTATACACGGTGTACTAGTATTATGATAATGGGTCAGTGAAGGCAGATACCGGACCTCATGCTGCTATGGAAAATAGTCTTAGGATTCCCTCGATTTCAAATTAAGACGTGGTAGCGTATATATTAGCGGCAGATATACCAATGTATCTCAGTAATTACACAACCGATTAGAATGTTGAATGACAATTTTACTATTGAGGATATTTACTACATTATTGTAATCGTCGTTACACGATTATTTAACTTTCATAGCAGAGATTTTCGGCTCAAAGAAGACTCTTTTTAGGGTTCCGTAGTCAACTAGGAACCCTTATAGTTTCGCCATGTCTGTCTGTCCGTCCGTCCGTCCGTCCGTCCGTCCGTCCGTCCGCGGATAATCTCAGAAACCGTTAGCACTAGAAAGCTGAAATTTGGTACCAATATGTATATCAATCACGCCAACAAAGTGCAAAAATAAAAAATGGAAAAAAATGTTTTATTAGGGTACCCCCCCTACATGTAAAGTGGGGGCTGATATTTTTTTCATTCCAACCTCAACGTGTGATATATCGTTGGATAGGTATTTAAAAATGAATAAGGGTTTACTAAGACCGTTTTTTGATAATATTAATATTTTCGGAAATAATCGCTCCTAAAGGAAAAAAAAGTGCGTCCCCCCCCTCTAACTTTTGAACCATATGTTTAAAAAATATGAAAAAAATCACGAAAGTAGAACTTTATAAATACTTTCTAGGAAAATTGTTTTGAACTTGATAGGTTTATTAGTTTTTGAGAAAAATACGGAAAACTACGGAACCCTATACTGAGCGTGGCCCGACACGCTCTTGGCCGGTTTTTTTTACAAAGATTTGGTCGGTACAGACAAATAGGACGGATTTAAAGCTTTAAACTTACCATGTAGATTAGTCGCAATACACACTTCAATAATATCACTGTGATTTATCGAATAATTGTTGTTTTCTATACTATAAGCGGTAAAAACCGTTTTTCCGCATACCGCCTTATTAGAATAAGCTAGCGCGCAAGCATTTTTGTATGAGATCGCTGCCCCTTCACTCCGCCGTCACCGGCCACAAGAGTAGGACGTTAGTCGTTTTTGCTTCTAAAAACAAAGTCCACAAAAAGCTCATCCGTGACCGTGAGAAAAACACTACATAAAATGGCGAATAAACCAGGTAAAATCAGAAAAAGAAAGGCTATGATGATTGAACGTGCTAAGAATATGGTAAAGAAAAGGTAAATATTATCATTTGACTTACTATTTGTCACATCGTCTAATCAAATGAGTTTTTTTAAAGTATTTCTCAAAGAGTTTAGATATCTAGACAAAATTTCATCTGATTGAAATAGTTCTAACGTCCTGGAATATGGAGATATAAATAAATAAATAAAATAAAAAACCAACAAGTACCTATACCTTTCTATATAATTAAATTTAACATCATACAACGTATATTTAATAATTAGCAGTATTAAAAAGGTTTTATTAAACAAAATTTATTTCAATATTTGGTAATGAACACATTTCAGAAAATTAGAACAGAGTTTGAAAATCAAACCATTGGAGTCGTCATTGGACCAAATGTCATGTGATTCGGAAGAGTATGTATCTTTTTATGATTTTCTGAAGCATTAAGGTATTGTGACTATTGAGATGCAAACAAATTATTTTATTTTATAGGAAACGCGACAATGCTCCACTGAAATACACCGAATTAGAAAATGTGACTGTTTAGTTTTTTTAATACCAGTTTCGGAACGTTTCTAAATTGTTTACATGTCATGTCTCACTCGCACATCATTTTATCATATATATTTATTTCGTATGGGGAATGGGGCGTGCGCAAAAGACGCTACTTATATTTGGAACTAAGTTTAAAAATTTTATGACAAGAGAAAAAAATAATGTCAGTGGAAGAAAGAAAATTGACGTCCACGGCGGTGGTGGACTGCGGATAAAATTAAAGAAAATTTGTGTTTAATATACGGCGAGCGGAAAAGCCGTACCATATTACGCGGCGACCTACAACACGAAGCGCGGGTGAGTGTAGGGCTTATTTATATATATATATATTTCCTTTAAGTTCCCTTCCTTTAAGTTTCCTTTAAGTTTCCTTTAAGTTTCCTTCAAGTTTCCTTTAAGTTTCCTTTAAGTTTCCTTTAAGTTTCCTTTTAGTTTCCTTTAAGTTTTAGGTTTATTAAGTAGATATTCAATTTCTCGTCTTGTTATATTTCTTGCACCTATTAGCTCTTATTGATCTCTGTTTGGCCCAAAGGTTAGCTGGTAGAGAATGCCTTTTGGTATTAAGTTCGCCTTTTGTAAATTTTTTTACTGTGCAATAAAGTTTAAATAAATAAATAAATAAGTTCTCTTCATTTTTGTTTTGCACCCCGAAACGGTGAAAATCTTCCTTAGGTGCCGATTTCCGGACAGAACCAGCGCCCTTTTGTCCAAAGAACCCAAACTCACGCCAATCGGGTGGCGGGGAGGTTCTTTGGTACAGTGACATTCACGTAAGATTAAAAATAACATTCCTAAATATTGCCAGTGGTTATGGTTTGGCACGTAGATTGTAAATATTCACGTGTATCAATTATCAATTTTCAGGTATTATGAGGATGGCAAAAACATACCACGTGACGACGAAGTCACTTCTAAAGCTACAGTAAGAATTTAATGCAATATTTTCAGGAGCTACTTCAAATTAATCAATTTTATTTAATATATTAACGCAATTGTAGTCCGTACAGTTACATCAAGTCGATTGTTTGTTGGTCGTTGATTTCTTAGCCAAAAGATGAACGGAGCGTTTTCTATATAATAAGGATTTATTTAAGTTTTAATTTGTATGAAAACGGGTATGTTCAAAATATTGTCTTCGGTTACCGCGATAGTTACTCATGAAATAAAACTATGGAAACGGATTAAATCGCGTATAATGAATTTAAAATACATCCCGACGTTTCGAACTCTTTACAGCGTTCGTGGTCAACGGGTGACTGAGGATAAATTAAAATGTGCAAAAGCTACCCACTTACAAGAAATATTAACGAACCATGACCACAAATAATATAGACTTCTAAGGCAGGTTCACACACTATTAATAAAGCTAGTTATACAATATATATATATATATATATATATATATTGTATAACTAGCAGTCGTGTCCAATGCGCGCAGCGACGTAGACGCATTGATGATCTTGGAATAGCCGGCACCTATGTACCTCACCGAAGAGGAGACGAAACTGGGAAGAAGAGCCTGGAGGACATAATGAAGATCCTCAAAGACTTCAACGACCGGATTCCGGAGTTTGTGGCGACGGATATCTCCAACATTTCGTCGTACAATCCGGACAACGTCGACGTCAGATGCTTGTTTAAGGAAATCGTGGCCCTAAGAACAAGTTTAGCCGAAATGAATACGAAGTTTGAAGCTAGCCTAATTACTATTTCTGAGTTACGTGAAGAAATAAAATGTTTGCGAATTGCCCCAACTCAGACAGCGGCTTCAAATTTCAAGTCTGATAATCGACCTGCTGACAAGTCGGTTTGTTTGCCTGTTGTCGGCGCAGTAAAATGTGTCGCACGCGCCGATCCGCCGCCCGCGCGCCCCCCGCGCGTCCGGCCGCCACATGTCCCAACAAACTCGCGTCAGCGTGCATATGCTGACGTTGTCGGTGAGTCCGTCGCAACGAACCGGGTAAATGCACCTGTAAAGGTATCACGGGCTCCTATTGTGGAAAAGTCTGCCCGCACGAATGTGGATGAGGAGGGATTCACATTGGTGCAAAAGAAGAGCAAGGCGCGCAGGGCGCCTCGTAAGACTATGTGTGGCAATGCGGAACCAGTGAATTCAGGTCTACGGATTGCTACGCCGAGTAGGGCGCTCTACGTGTCGCGCTTGCACTACTCCGCCGGGGCTGATGAGGTGGTGGAGTACGTTCGCCAGAAGACTGGCTACACGCTGAGAGTGTTCCAGCTACAGTCGCGCCACTACGTGCACTTCAGTTCGTTTGTGTTGCGAGTGCCGCGGCCGCTGCAGGACACCATCGCGAGTGCAGACTTCTGGCCGAAGGGCGTGGTGTTTCGGCGGTTCCGGGGCAACCTGCCGAACCCTACGCCGTGTCAGACGACGCAACGGAGGCACGCTGTTACGTCGTCGCCTAAATAGAATATTGTTTTTTTTTTTTGTCTGATTTTTACTGTTGTGCTATATTTATACCTATTGTTTTTATTTTTTAGTTTCACAGTGCTTTGGTTTTACTGTTATGCTGTGTAACTTATTTGAATAATAAATAAATAAATAATAAATAAATAAATATATTTTTGAATATTAGTTATACAATATATATATATATATATATAATATATATTTTTGAATATTGTATAACTAGCTTTATTAATAGTGTGTGAACCTGCCTTAGAAGTCTATATTATTTGTGGTCATGGTTCGTTAATATTTCTTGTAAGTGGTAGCTTTTGCACATTTTAATTTATCCTCAGTCACCCGTTGACCACGAACGCTGTAAAGAGTTCAAAACGTCGGGATGTATTTTAAATTCATTATACGCGATTTAATCCGTTTCCATAGTTTTATTTCATGGGTATGTTCAACTAAAGAATCTGTACCCAAAACGTGAACTAGGAAAATTTTCTGGTTCATCTTTTAGGTTGCGTTCTTTTAGGATTCTAGTAAATGAATTTTGCGTCAAATTAGTTCGTTCAATTCATTTATGTTGTGTCCAGAACATGAACCAAATAAATTAATTCGTCCAAGTTTTAGGTAGTGGTTGCGAAAATGAACGCTTTAATCTTCTGAATATTTCTATATTTTTTAACTAACGCATGTTGTTTTTAAATATTGTAAGACCATTTTATATTAATACTAATGCATTTACAATAGGCGCAAAGTTAAACTGTTTCCCACAAATGCTACTTTTGCCCCCGTCTGTTCATCTGTTGGAGTTACATCGTTCATATATTGGGCACCTTATTCTGACTTTATCCTGGTTCATCTATCGGGGTCAAATCGTTCAGAGATAGGGCACTTTGTTCAACTACTGGGAATTTTGACCCCTTTTTAAATATAATCATTTTTATAAAATTACTGAATCGTAACACGAGTCCCGAAAGTAGCTTATTCTAAACTCAATTAAATGCGCTATCACATAAAAAACATATAGAAATAAATTGTCAAAGTTAGGAAATTCGCTTAATGTTCATCTATTGGTGATTTCACCCTAGTAGGTAATTTTATCTTCTATGCTTGTATGAATTTATTACAATTTCACTACACGTACCTACGTGTCTTGAAAGTCTTGAAAACGGGTATCAATGATTTCACTGTTCCTTGTAAAAAAATATTTGGTACATACAAACATAAAATACTGTGTATTTGCTTGAAAGTCCTAACCACAATTATGCGAGTAATATTCACTTCCAATAGGAAGTCTGTAATATCATCCTAATAATTACATACATATGTATATAATGAACGTGTCGAATTAGCAGGTACAAATTATTTGTAGTCGGTTATGAATACACAAATTTAAAATATAAATTACATTACAGCTCTAAGATGTCTATGTCCTACTGCAACGGGCGGTTGCGATCCACGATGACAGTCATGACATTCATGACGTACACAACCGTGTTAGGCTCCCCACAGACAGTCTTAAAAATTCATAATCTTAAAAAAAACTTGTATGCAGTTCAGATCTGTCAGTGTCTTGTCAGTGTCAGTTTGAACTGTCAGATTGCATACAAGTTTTTTTTAAGATTATGAATTTTTAAGACTGTCTGTGGGGACCCTTAAAAAGCGCGCGCACGGGGAAAGATTGCGGGGGGAGCATAGAGGGGACTGCGTGTTGCGGGGTGCAATCGGCACATTTCAGATTTTATTGTTTACCACTTCCACGCCTTAATGAAGATTGGTGATTATAGATTTTGGAAAAATATACAGGATGACAAGAAAAAGGTCATTTTTGACAAAAACAATCGATCCCATTATTATCTAGGATCGAGCTTGTATCGGAGCAAAAAACATTTCCGACTGAAACGGCCCTCACTCATTATTAAAATACACCATTGCAGTCTATAGAGAGTAGAGACATCATTTTTTGTTATAGAATAAAAAATATAAGAAATAAATACATGATTTGATTACATAAATATTAATACGTACCAAAAAAGATACAAGGATTACTTATGTAAATATTTAGACGAAATGTGATTCTGATATCATGATACGAATGGTCACTGTTCCTAATCGCACGGACACGAGTTTGTAGATATACATAAGCTAGATGAGGCGAAATGATAAACACCAACTTAAGAAAGGCATATGAAATAATCGATGAAATCGATCTGATGTGTATAAATAATTTTGGCGTTAAAAATTGCACTAAGATATGAATTTATAAATTATACCTACAGTCAGTTAGTTTTTGCTACGTTTTGAGTAACCACACTCGTGTTGTAGAGCTATCATCATTTTATTCTCCATTCAAAAAATATACACACACATTACGAATGTATAAGCAAGAGGTACCTAAATAAATTGGACATTCTTTTACAGACCGACTAGGTCCCACGGTAAGCAAAAGAAAGCTTGTGTTGGGGGTACTCAGACAACGATAGATATAATTTACTAATACTCCGGAACAAATATCTGTGGTAATCACACAAGTAAATTCCCTTACCGCGATTCGAACCCAGGACCGCGCCATTGCAGGCAGGGCCACTGCGCGCAACACCGGTCGTCAAAGAAAGAATGAGGAACTGCGAATATGGTTGGAAGCCCTTCCAGTGCAATGTGACAATATGCGCGGGAGTGCAAGCAGATGGCGCGCGCTCACCTGGCCGAGCCCGTGCGCCGGCGGCCGGCGCGCGCGCACGCGACGGCTGTGCTCCGTTATTATTATTAGGTCCACCTCACACCCTCACCCATAATTTAATACCAATTTTATGGAAAGATGCATGCAATCATCTGAGTTTGGAAATTTGCCATTACCCCACGTAACAGTGAATGGGAGATTTACTAACATTTTTATATAGGGTTGTTTGAATTTATAGGAAACATACTATAAATAAATAATTTTTAAGAAAAAAAAACCGCCTTCCTTTGGGGTTCTGGTGATAAATATGTACTTTCAAATGTTGGATTATGTTATCAATACGTCTGTATATTTTTTAATGTTTGTTATTCGATATCTCCGTCATTTCTGAACCAATTTTGAAATCTGGATGATTCTGAAGTACTTACAGATGAGAATGATTATCAGAACGGAACTCTAACCAGGGGCGGCTCACTCTTCATCAGCAGTTCCACTGCACCAAATGTCACTGTTCTGGACGTAAGTGCATGCTGTTCTTATAAAAATACCAAAGTCACCAAAAGTGTGCCGTTCAGATTTGAGGAGTTCCGTTCTGACCATCATCAGCAATTCCACTGCACCAAATATCACTGTTCTGGACGTAAGTGCATGCTGTTCTTATAAAAATACCAAAGTCAATATAAGTGTGCCGTTCAGATTTGAGGAGTTCCATTCTGACCATCATCAGGAGTTCCACTGCACCAAATATCACTGTTCTGGACGTAAGTGCATGCTGTTCTTATAAAAATACCAAAGTCACTATAAGTGTGCCGTTCAGATTTGAGGAGTTCCATTCTGACCATCATCAGGAGTTCCACTGCACCAAATGTCACTGTTCCGTACGTAAATGCATGCTGTTCCTTTAAAAACACAAAAATCACCATATATATGCCTTTCAGATTTGAGGAGTTCCCTCGATTTCTCCAGGATCCCATCATTAGAACTGGGTTCTGAGAAAAATGGGACCAATCTGTATGCATATACATTCAATCAAAAAAAAATTTTTCAAAATCGGTCTAGTAACGACGGAGATATCGAGGAACAAACATAAAAAAAAAAAAAAAAAAACATACAGACGACTTGATAACCCCTTCCTTTGAGATTTGGAAGGCGGTTAAAAATAAGGTTTCAAAGTGACTAGGTATTTACATTGCATCCCGATGTTTCGCACCCTTTACAGAATTCTTGGTCTTCCGGTGACTTGTTGTGGAGTAATTTGTTTTTTCCGTGAACTTGAGACCTGTTTCCTTTTGTTAACCCCTACTTTATTTGAGATGTTTAACCCAGAACCTGTTACATTATAACATATGCCTAGGTATGTACCTATATATGTTTTCCCATGTCAAAGGAAAAGTTTTAAATTATTAGCGTGTTTAAAAGCTGACTCGCATAGAGAGGAAGGAAACAAATTACCTACTTTTAGTTAAACTTTGAGGCCTGAAGACGTGGGCAGGTTCAAAACAAAATGTATGAAATGTCGTAACCTTTAATTTTACCCGTAGTTTTTTCTGAATTACTTAGAGGAAATATTGTACATAAAACTGACTGTAGTAGGTATGTATAAGTATACCTACAAAGATATGTACTCGCATGGTTTTGAAAGCAACGAGTATATTTCGTGTTCAAACGACAGACGCAAATAATAAACAAGCATGAAAGATTTTATTAATGTTCAATAATGGCAAAGTTTTTCCTTGTGAATATTTTTTGTTATTTAAGTCAAGGCAACAGGCGAGGTGATGCAAACATGTTGTTCAAAATAACCTAGCAATATATTTTAAAATGCAATTATTGGGGTAGTGTGGCGATGCGGCGGGTGTATGCATGGCCTGCACTGTGTGCATGTGCAGTATGCACACGGCGGTGGTCTGCTTCACGCTCCAAGCCCCAAATTCGTGCATTTTGATGGGAATTGCCTTTGTCAGGATAAAAAGTTGATCGCACGAGGGGCCGTATATCGCCGGTCTCGGAAATGACCTCATACATTTATTTCACATTGTTATAAATATTTGAGTTAATTTTATTGCCCGTTCGCTTTATGTTTCAATGGTTCCGCTAATTCATCTGCTGATTGCTTTTTGGAACAAGCGATACTGATGATTTTCATAAACTTATTAAAGCTTTCGGAATGGAATATTTTAATTAATATTATTTAACATTTTGAGATAAGCCGCAGTCCTCTACTCCGAGATATACATGAATGAATACACTACAATATTATTAAGAGTATTAAGTATCAATATTTGTAAATTTCAATAAATTTTACTGCAAACTACTTATAATTATTGCAGTCCGTGTTCGTGGCAGTCGTGGCTTCCTCTCAGTTGGTCTGGAATTCAGGTTGTGTTGTTTCGTTTTCTCAAAACTATTTGTTTTAGGATTTAATATTACAGGAAAAGGCCTTGTCCCGCGCTCAGGGTCATTCCTTTTGCAAAGGCTAATAGAAGGACCTATTCAGCGCGGTAACGCTTCTTCACCTAATGGGCACCTTTGCACCAGGGGTTGCGCGGGGAGGCCTCTTCCAGTAGGTTTTTTTTATATCTAATGTAAGTTATTTAGTTTTAGAGTTACTTAGGTTTTTTAGATTTAATTTAGTTTTATTTGTAGGCTATAATTTGTACCTATTTTATACGTTTAATTGAATAAAAAATTCCAGTCTCATATTATGTATGTTCATTTGTCATCTGTTATAAATGAGCAAATTTAAAATTTTTGCAGTTTAAAATTTGCGTTCTTTCATATAGATTTTATATTAACTTTAATTTGAATAAAAAATATAATATTATGCAGGTAGTTTTTACGAGTCAAGTACATTAAAACAAAGCAAAATATCCTCAGAATCACCTTAAAGCAAATCGGATAACATAACAATAGTAGGAAATACAAATTAAAATATAATATGTGTTTACTTACGACTCCTTTAGACCGTACGTATGGGAACCGATTTACCAATAATTTTTAAGAAAAAAAAACCGCCTTCCTTTGGGGTTTTGGTGATAAATACTTTCAAATGTTGGATTATGTTATCAATTCGTCTGTATATTTTTTAATGTTGGTTATTCGATATCTCCGTCATTTCTGAACCAATTTTTAAATTTGGATGATTCTGAAGTACTTACAGATGAATAATGATTATCAAAACGGAACTCTAACCAGGGGCGGTTCACTCTTCATCAGCAGTTCCACTGCACCAAATGTCACTGTTCTGGACGTAAGTGCATGCTGTTCTTATAAAAATACCAAAGTCACTATAAGTGTGCCGTTCAGATTTGAGGAGTTCCGTTCTGACCATCATCAGCAGTTCCACTGCACCAAATGTCACTGTTCTGGACGTAAGTGTAAGCTGTTCTTATAAAAATACCAAAGTCACTATAAGTGTGCCGTTCAGATTTGAGGAGTTCCATTCTGACCATCATCAGGAGTTCCACTGCACCAAATGTCACTGTTCCGTACGTAAATGCATGCTGTTCCTTTAAAAACACAAAAATCACCATATGTATGCCTTTCAGATTTGAGGAGTTCCCTCGATTTCTCCAGGATCCCATCATCAGAACTGGGTTCTAGAAAAATGGGACCAATCTGTATGCATATACATTCAATCAAAAAAAAAATTTCAAAATCGGTCCAGTAACGACGGAGATATCGAGGAACAAACATTAAAAAAAATAAAAAAAATACAGACGAATTGAGAACCCCTTCCTTTGAGATTTGGAAGGCGGTTAAAAAACCAACAACCCTAGTTAAGTAAAATATAATTATTACCTAATAAATATCCCATTCAGTTTGATCACCAAATAGCCGCGACAGTAACGAGTAGGTACGCGACTCTTATCGAATTTGGCACAAGAAATTATTGTTTCCTGTAGTATTTGACATAAGAAACCAATTTTTAGGGTTCCGTAGTCAACTAGGAACGCTTATAGTTTCGCCATGTCTGTCTGTCCGTCCGTCCGTCCGTCCGCGGATAATCTCAGTGACCGTTAGCACTAGAAAGCTGAAATTTGGTACCAATATGTATATCAATACCGCCGACAAAGTGGTAAAATAAAAAGTGGAAAAAGATGTTTTTTTAGGGTACCCCCCCTACATGTAAAATGGGGACTGATTTTTTTTTTGATTCCAACCCCAACGTGTGATATATTGTTGGATAGGTATTTAAAATTGAATAAGGGTTTACTAAAATCGTTTTTTGATAATATTAATATTTTCGGAAATAATCGCTCCTAAAGGAAAAAAAGTGTGTCCCCCCCCTCTAACTTTTGAACCATATGTTTAATAAATATGAAAAAATCACAAAAGTGGAACTTTACAAAGACTTTCTAGGAAAATTATTTTGAACTTGATAGGTTTAGTAGTTTTTGAGAAAACTACGGAACCCTACACTGAGCGTGGCCCGACACGCTCTTGGCCGGTTTTATAGATTTTGGGTATTAAAAGTGCATGGTGGCTACGTATTTTCGATTAAAAATGTGTGTAATATTTTTTTAACTTTGGCCACAGAAACGTCATAGAACCTAACTTAACTTAAGGCTGCTTTCAAAAAAAAACGTCAAAAGAATGTAAAATTGATAGTTTTAGTCGGTGAAATACTACACTTTCCGTTATCCAATAGATTTATTTAATTCAAGTTCCAGTTAGAGCATCTTATTATCTTGATTTTTATAAGACTGGATTTTTGAAAACTAACTCACTAAATTAATTATGAATTTTTGTGTACTCTAATGCACGTTTAGAAAAAGCGCACGTATAGAGCTGAATCAGTCGATCTTATTTGTAAAATTTGGACAATTTTGAATATTAAAACGGGTAAATTTATAATTCGTATATCCTGTACCACAATCATTTCAGACTAGATTTTTATTTTAAGTTTTTAAAAGAGTAAACTAGCCTAAGGCGAATTCAGTTTTTTCAGAAATTACCTAAAATTAAGTGACAATTTCTTTGAAAATCTACATCACATCGAAGTAAGTTTTGTACTAAATTAATCTGCAACGTTTACTTAAATTGCTGTTATGCCTTAGTGATTATAAATTGCTACTATTGATTTTTGCCAATTTTTTGAAAACGAGCCTTCACCGGTACAATTATTACCACTTTTGGACATTTTCTCATATTTTGTTAGACCAAGTAGAAAAAGTCCTATAATATGATATATATTTATAAACTACTCGCAAAGCCCTTTAATTTGATACTACACACGGTATGATCGAGCGCTCGGTTGCGATTTCACTATTTTTAACACGAAAGCCCTCTTAATATCGAGTCAATCACTGACATGATGACCTTTATGCCTCATAACTTAAATGTCAGAAAATTTGGAGTTCAATTCGATTTACGTCATGCGCAGACAATCTATAGATTAACATGGCTAATGATGTTTTTGCCTAATTAACTTAAAGTAAACTTTATAAATGATTTGTGGTTTTCAAGTCGTAATAAAATATGGTAGTATTTTTTTTCGGTTAATTGGACAGTAATAAATAATATAAAATAGACTTAAAAAAAGGGTCAAGTAGGTAGTCTATTGAATTAAAAATAAGCACTTTAGATGTAATAAAACATACTCTGTGTAGGCAACAGATTACATCATTAGCATAGTGTAAATGCTTACAAATTACAATTTTCGGGGGAGCGATCACGGATTAGCGCCCGGCGGGCGGCGCGCCCACGCGGCTCCGGGCTCTGCTTAGAACACAATCTTGTTAAGACGAAAGGGGATGGGCACTTCTCCATACAAACGTAGGCGTCATTTTCCTCCCAGTTGGCGTAGCAGAATGGCAATCGTCGACGCCAGACGCCGACAGAAATGCAGCATTGTACACCCCATACAGTTAACAATAAATATGCAAGAAACACATACCTGCCATAACACAATTATGTAGGTAATAGCTATAAGTGGAAACTGTTTTACCTTATGAGTTTGTTTGTTTTCTTAATGTTTTATTATAATGCTGCATGTTTCTTAGATAAATGAAATAAAGTAATTTTTAAGAAAAAAAAAACCGTCGCCTTTCGGGTTCTGGTGAAAGCTACTTGCGAATGTTGGATTATGTAGAAATGTGTAAGTATTTTTTAAAACTGCTTTTAGTGCTTTAATTATTAGATGGCAACACAAATGAATATACGTATAACGTTAAGGTTTGAGGAGTTTCCTC
This sequence comes from Leguminivora glycinivorella, assembly GCF_023078275.1. Taxonomy (NCBI): domain Eukaryota; kingdom Metazoa; phylum Arthropoda; class Insecta; order Lepidoptera; family Tortricidae; genus Leguminivora; species Leguminivora glycinivorella. The sequence goes on from NC_062971.1 coordinate 28,798,458, forward strand.
AATTCCTCATGAATCCGATTATATTATAAGAAATCGAAGCTTGACAAACTTTGACTTGAAAAATCAATATGCTTAACAAACATAACTAAATAAATGTCTATCATCAGCAGTTCCACTGCACCAAATGTCACTGTTCTGGATGTAAGTGCATGCTGTTCTTATAAAAATACCAAAGTCACTATAAGCGTGCCTTTCAGATTTGAGGAGTTCGGTTCTGACCATCATCAGCAGTTCCACTGTACCAAATGTCACTGTTCTAGACGTAAGCGCATGCTGTTCTTATAAAAATGGCAAAGTCACTATAAGCGTGCCGTTCAGATTTGAGGAGTTTGGTTCTGGCCATCATCAGCAGTTCCACTGCACCAAATGTCACTGTTCTGGACGAAAGTGCATGCTGTTCTTATAAAAATACCAAAGTCACTATAAGCGTGCCGTTCAGATTTGAGGAGTTCGGTTCTGACCATCATCAGCAATTCCACTGCACCAAATGTCACTGTTCTGGACGAAAGTGCATGCTGTTCTTATAAAAATACCAAAATCACTATAAAGCGCGCCGTTCAGATTTGAAGAGTTCCGTTCTGGCCATCATCAGCAGTTCCACTGCCCCAAATGTCACTGTTCCGTACCTAAATGCATGCTGTTCCTTTAAAAACACAAAAACCGTAAACTTATTATGTCAAAAATTACAGTTAAATCAACCTATCTCAAAAACTATAAGAGATACTTTGATCAAACCAAAAATCGTTGAAAGAGTTAATTAGCATGCATCACCTCTATTTTTTTTAGAATTTTATACCCCGTAGTTATAAAAATAGAGGGGGGGGGACATACTTTTTACGACTTTGAGAGCTGATATCTCAAAAACCGTTCACTTTAAGAAAAATGTTTTTTAGAAAACTTTATATCATTTTAAAAGACCTTTCCATTGATACCCCACACGGGTATGTACATCGAAAAAAAAATTTTCATCCCTCAGTTACATGTATGGGGGCCCCACCCCCAATTCTTTTTTTTTACTATTTAGTGTCATAATTTTGTAGCGGTTCATACAACACATATTCCCATCAAATTTCATCACTGTAGTACTTATAGTTTCCGAGTAAATCGGCTGTGACAGACGGACAGACGGACAGACGGACAGACGGACAGACGGACATGACGAAACTATAAGGGTTCCGTTTTTGCCATTTTGGCTACGGAACCCTAAAAATCACCATATGTATGCCTTTCAGATTCGAGGAGTTCCCTCGATTTCTCCAGGATCCCATCATCAGAACTGGGTTCTGAGAAAAATGGGACCAATCTGTATGCATATACATTTCATCAAAAAAATTTTTTTCAAAATCGGTCCAGTAACGACGGAGATATCGAGGAACAAACATAAAAAATAAAAATAAAAAAAAAAAAAACATACAGATGACTTGATAACCGTCCTTCTTGAGAGATATGAGGGCGACGGTTAATAACAATTAAATAGATGCACAGGCAAAATCGCTAGTATCGCTGCAAAGGTTAGAGCTTCCAGACAAGCTTTGGGTAATGGCACAGCTGTCGTGAATATGCATCTCAGATACCAGTATGTAAATATTTTTAATTACCTATTATGTTAATTTAGTACTAATTTGTATGATAAGGCGAATCTGCGCGACCCGTCCCCTTAAGACGAATTAAATTGTTGGTTTCATGCCTAAGAGGGTTATTTACACTAAGATATAATTATGTTCATATATGTTTTCTGTATAACCGGGCTCACCTTGCTAATCTAATGATGTAATAACAGTTTTCTACTAGGTAAGAAATTCACATAAGCGCGTGATGGAAACTAAGCTTAAACCAAAAAAGTTATTTTTTTATGGGTCTCCTCTGCATCATTGTTTCTAGTAAATATGTAGTTACCTAGTTCTGGAATTCTTAGTAATATCAAGGATTATTAAATCGTTCTTGGTATAAATATACACTGTACTAATTATTTGAGGAAAGAAATTTTATAAACATTCCTAATTATTTAAACCATATTGGGTTCGATACAATTGACGAATTTATATTGTCTATGAAAAATGATCATTGATCCATAATCCTAACTTAATACCTAACATATTGTTGTTAATAATAATCTTTATTGTTTTAATGAAATTTATGACTTGTAAATGTACTTATTTACCAATAAATTCTGTATATATGTATATCTCTGTATGGATATTATTAAATTGATTATAAATATAAGGGTTTTTAATAAATAAATACTATTAATCTTGCAATTAAAAAAAAAACTTATTAAATGTATACTTTGTATCGTAACTATAACAAACCTTGATAAAGATACGGACTTAATACTCCCCCTAGAGATCCCTTATAGGGCTAAGTTCGCCTTTGTACTCATAACTATACTGTATTTCTATGTCCTAACTTGTCTTATGTACAATAAAGTGTTTACATACTTACATGTAATACTTACCACAAGGTATTTTCACCCTCCCCTCAGCAGGTCAAACAGAGATCATCGTCAATACCGTCAAAGCTAATTGAGGTTTACTAACAAGCGCTCTTCAAAAAGGCAATACAGACGGTGTTTATTTATAACACTTTCTGTTTGACATATTCGGTGGCGCTCAAAGGCCGGCGACTTAATTGGGGCTTATTTATATGCAGAACATCGTATGCGAGTAATGGACGAGCTTCGCGCCCGTCGATACCGCCGGGCAGAGTGCGGAACTATTGAGCCCATTATTATAATTGAATCGACAATTTGTGTCATAATACTTTAGGGGCGCAATATTTTCAGTTATTTATTATAAACTGGAATGTCATTTCGCGAGCGCTCGCCGTACTCATGCCCAATATGCAGATATTGGTAATGTGTTTGTGTATGTGTACTCGTCGTATGAAAGATTTCAATTAATTAACCTCGTTTTATATAATTTGTTATGCGAAAATCTGACGACATGTTGAGAAATAATAACAAAAATATATCTCAGTTATTTTCGTACTTACTATACTTGAAAACATATTCACATATTGCCTATCTACACTAAGCACGCAAGCCAAATTGTATCTCGTTGGAGAAACGCAGTCTATCAAATATTCCTAATCGGATACAGAAAGTCGATAACGCACCCTCTATCAATACGTGATGCAGAATCCACAGTAGCGCTAAAGAGCCCTGAGGCATCATAAATCACTATTAACATATTTAATAGCAGTCAGTATATTTGTGTATGTAAATACATTATCCTAAAACTTGGTAGAAGTGGTAGAAGTCTCGGTATAACGATTTTTTTACCTTGTTACTCTGTGTCTAAAGTGTAACCTTAAAATGTTAATTACATTCGTAATTTAATCTAAGTTAGAAAGCATGGCGACATTCATAATGTGTTAAAAATGCAGTTTAGTTAGATACCTGACATTATTATTATGATATAAGTATACCTGTTGATTGAACACAACTTACACATCTATATAAGTTGTTCTCTTTAATGGTCTCTCAGTTCCTCTTGACGAAGAAGAAACTATAGCACTCACCTACTCCTTCCTTGTCGTGTCGTATCCGACAAAGGCGACTCCATCAACAATTATTGTCCAGATGTCTGTGTAAAAATGTCCTATAACATTTATTTACCTATTTCATGAAATAAAACTATGGAAACAGATTAAATCGCGTATAATGAATTTACGATTCATCCCGACGTTTCAAACACTTTACAGCATTCGTAAAATAAATTAAAAAAATCAAAGGTGGGAAAAATTAAGATCATGAATTGGGATGATCCCGTAACTGAAGTCAGCAAGTCATAATTTTTTTTTATTACCCGATCGGAAGTCTTTATGCCGATACTTTCCAGAATTTTATATTGCATTGTTTATGTAAGTAACTATTAGCACGAACTCTTTTGTGTTCAGCTGTGCATTTATACAGATGTGTCAAAGTAATGTCATTTCACTTCAAATAAATAAATAAGAAAATAAATGGTTAAACTAAAATGTTTTCACGTATTTTTCTACACGGACTCTTGGTAGGAATGGTAGTTGCACAGGATTTCGTTCGTCGCCCATATCTGAATGCAATGATGCCCGTTATCAGTTCAAAGTATGAGACCCCATAAGAAAGTACAAATTGTTCCTAAAACATCAACTGCGTTTACTTCCAATATGTAACGAAAGTTTACCGATTGTTGTGGTTGAAATTGTGCGAGATAACACGTCCCGATATGAGGCAGCGTGGACTTTTTGCGGGTATAAGTTTTTATTAGCGTCTGAAGTTCCGTGTGCGGAGGGTAGCAGAGCAGGCAACAGGAGGGAGGAACGGGTGGGCGTGTGGGCTGCGGGCTCAGTCGGCTCGAGCCCGAGTCGCGCGCGCCGGCCGCACGCCGCACCCTCGCCTCGCTCCGCTACTCGCGAACTTTCACCAACTTTTTGAACGAGAAAAAGTGCGCAGTGCTCTGAACAAAATTGGATGCAAATTAGTTACCACTCTGTGTGGTGTGTGTTTGTAGCAGAGAACAGTTCTGTTTGGAATGATGGAGTTTAATTGAAGCGGAATGGGTGAGTTTAAGAATATTTTTTTTTATAAGTAGAACGATAAGAAAATTATATGCGATATGAATTATAGCGATAAAAAAATAATATACGATATACCAGTATACCTCTATATTTCTGAAATTTTAATTCATGAATGTACATAATTTACAATAATTATGTGAAACATGAACCCGATTGAACCCTCAAAGAAGGTCTATTTAAGAGTTGTTTTTAACAGACTTCGATTTTTATTAGGTACATAATAATTTCCTTTTACCGGTAACATATCGGTAAGATTTTTGAATTTGTTAATGGTTTCCTGTATAGTTTTCCATTGCACACATTCGCATGTGAGAACATATTGTTTAGTTGCCTAGTAGTCCTAGTAGGTACCAAATTAATAAATAGATGGTAACGTTATTGACCGAAGATCAATTAAGGTCTGTTGTAGCAAAAAATATTACAGAGAAAACTTGGTGTGTAAAAATCCTATAGTAAATCTTATTAAGTAATAGTTGTTTGTTTGACATGGGGGCAAAATTTTTTAACAACTAGTGCTAATATTAGTTTAGTTCGTAACTGAACTGAAGTAATTTTACGAGGGTTTCAAGGTACAAGCGTTAAACAAATTTTGCCCTCGATTGATACACAAAACTTTATACCACAACATCCGAGGAAAATAATTATAAACTGAGGCACGAAAGAAAATCGAATTAAACCCAAATGAAGAATGTCATTAAATATTAATTATCAAGAATGATCATTTAAAAGTCAATTTTATCAGCCAATATAAGAAACAGGTCAATTTTTAACAAACACGAAACTCGAGAGCATTTACAAGCTTTTGTGCTTAGTAATTAACTAATAATAAAATATTACCTATTAGAAAAATGTCAGTATCGCACTTAAAATTTTCATAAACAATAATTGAAAAGATCACACATTCATTTATAAATGTTACCCAAGCAGCATGGTTAGCAGTCATCGTGTACCGCAGCATATTTGAAATGGAAGTGAGTCCTAGGAAGTGCGGATATCGGATAAAGCGAGGGTGCTTACGGTATTAGGTAAAGAATTAGTTATTAGCAAGGACGATATAATCCGGGACAAAGCCCATACAAAAAAGCGTACCCCTGAAATGTATGGGCCTTTAAGCTTAAAACTAGATGGCGCTGTTTCGCAGCCTGGAAATAGCCAAAATCATATATTATTTTTCCCAAATATATTTGCGTGTTTTTATTTTTTATGAGAACAAATGACATGCTTCTTTATTTTAATATCATGATATTACGTCAATACCTACACATTTTGAGAAAAATAAATTTGTGGACATGATTAGTGTAGTTATGAATATGATAGTATTTAATAGGTGGCGCTAAAAACTTGAGTTACGATTCTTAGTATGAAGATTGTAAATCCTAACTATCATCCTTGGTTATTAGTATTAACTATTGGTATACACATTGTTATTATTATTACACACAATAGTGTATATGCACTATCTTTAAATAAGAATTGCATTGCTGCGCTCCTGGCTTTTGATGGGCACTTCATATGTAAATTGTATCGTTAAAAGTGTGTTTCACTACAAAGGCTGGGGCGTAAAAGAATGCCTAATGAAAGTAATGAGTATATTATATACATTATGTAGGGATAGTTAGTTTAGTATAGAAGTTAGTATATTGAGTTCATACGGCATTGTCATAAATAAAAATTATGAAGGCTTCCGGTCTTGATATGTCAGTGAAATTTTTATATCCCATTCGAAGTAATTCTACAAGAATCACTTTTATCTAGAAATGTTGGGCGACTAGTGCGGGCAAAAAACACCATTTGTACTAAAATACGATATAAGTGCGTAAAAATGGAAGTTGAAACGATACGAGTTAGGAATTTCCTTTTCGCACGTGTATTGTACGATGTTTTTCAGTACCTACAGATGGCCTCCGAAGTTTCGAAATGAACCATTTCTCGTACTAAATGCGTAAAAAAAGCAACATCTGTACTAAAATAGTACATTGCGATACAGGTGCGTAAAAGGTAAGTTCGAAACGAGTGGCGATAAATTAAAACACGACCGAAGGGAGTGTTTTAAATCGACACGTGTTACGTGTTACGCCGTGTCTTGCGTGGGCGATGGTCATTCCGCTCATTTCGCTCAGTGATGGTTTGAAGATGGCGAATCGTGACGATACCGCCATATTGTCGCATCCTTCCGAATCGCTCCGTCCGAAACCATCGTTTCGCTCTTTTGGTTCACCGTCGAATCCGCGCAAGTAACTCTGAGATAGGTGAGTTACTGAGCGAAATGAGCCGCTACTGGTTGAAGAGTGAACGTTCAGTCAAAAGATATAGTTCTTTTAAATCACTCACTCGCGAACGACACATCTCTAGCGTCGCATCGCCGTCCGCCGACCGTCGCCCATGCAAGCCACGGCGTTACGAATTTCCTTTTCGCACGTATATTGTACGACGTTTTTCAGTACAAATGGCCCTCCGAAGTTTCGACCTAACAAGAAATGAACCACTTCTCGCACTAAGTGAGTAAAAAAAGCACCATCTGAACTGAAAAATACTTAATATACACATTTTTAGGGTTCCGTACCTCAAAAGGAAAAAACGGAACCCTTATAGGATCACTTTGTTGTCCGTCTGTCCGTCCGTCCGTCTGTCAAGACCCTTTTTCTCAGGAACGCGTGGAGGTATGAAGCTGAAATTTATATCAATTACTCAGGTCTACTGTCCCTTGAAGCTGTGAAAAAATCAAACTTCTAAGCCAACGCAATCAAAAGATACAGCCGTTTATGCCGCAAATTTTCGACACTTGCAAGGGAATCAAAACCTACAGGGTGCTTCCCGTGAACTCAGAATCTTGAAATTTGGTACGAAGCAACGTCTTATAGCATAGATAACGGAAAAATTACGAAAACCATAAATTTTTAGTTACATCACATAATATATTTTTTTTTAATAATTTTAATGTTTGTACGGAACCCTCGGTGCGCGAGTCCGACTCGCACTTGGCCGGTTTTTCATAAATGTGATGTTACACGTGCTCTCGTGTGAGCGATAGGCATCAGATACTTCAGATATTATAGGCTGCCAAAGACGAGGAATAAATAATCCGGAGAATTTGCAATGTCATATTTTGTCGTCCGGAGAATTTGTCATTAATATTATATTGTGAACGCCGAAACGAAATGATTTTTTATTAAAAACTCCGGTGTATTTAATAACTTGGCCCGCCAAAAATTTATAAAGGCTGCCGTTCTCGTATTAACGACTGATTTTTGACAATGCCTATATACATAAGTAATGCGCTTTGGCAAATGTGTATCTTTTGACTCTGCTTAAAATTATGAACAATATTTCCTACCGTGTCAACTGGCGTGATTTGAAGCATAAAAACATATCCAAAAAGGAAAAATAGAGAAATGCTTCGTGACTTCCTCAAACTGCATAATATCTAATGATAACACTATCGTTTTAAATAAAATAACGAAAGATACTCTAAAGTAAAATCCACAATCCTACGGACTAAATTGACAAATGACTGACAGGTAAAGTGTTAGGCCGGCAACAGACAGTCTTAATTTTCATAATCTTAAAAAATCATAATCTTATAAAATAAGATTGACTGCCTTGCCACACACATTCTTAAAATTCAAATTATTCGCAATCTGTCAGATCAATCTGAAAAAAAATCATAATCTTAAATAATAAGACTGTGTGTGGACAGTTGCGAAATTGTATGGGAATCCGTGCACTCGATCTGATTTCATAAGATTATGATTTTTTAAGATTATGAAATTTAAGACTGTCTGTTGCCGGCCTTACCAGGAACAGCAAAATAAAAATAGTGAAGGCTATATGTCGATAACAATATATCGACAAGTTGCAAAGTACACATAAACTAGTTTAAATCAAGAATAAGTATATTAGTTCCAAATAAGAGGGTACACATTTTGGTTTGTTCGATTTTCGAGGTAGTGGATGGATAACATGCGTTTTTACCCACTAGTTCTAAAGCATAAAAGGTTTCCGAGCCTGTAGGTAAAAAATAAAATACCCTGTCCGAAGATAATTTTACTAGTCTTTATTATAAAATATTATTCTTTCCCAGCCGGTGCATTATGCTTCCAATTTTGTCACATATCTATGTGGATAAAGTATCCATCACGCTTTGGCAAGTATATCATAAATATCTATATAATTTTCATATAATATTATTGTTTTTTTTCTCTAATTAGAGGTCTACAGAGCTTTTGATTTGTCGAAATCACTGAAAAAGTTATTATATTGATTAGCCGATCAAATTGCCAATTTGATTGTCCGGTCTGGGTGCACCTTAAAACTACGATGTAATAACAATTTTAATATCGATGAGAACGACACTGGCCAAATTGTGGCAACATTTGTTCACACTTACTTGTCAATTTGGTCCGTAGGTTTGTGGATTTTACTTTTTAAGCTACGTGTCGTCGATGAGCGGACGACGAAATTAGCGACCATATTTTGCGTTTATTAACGCGAAAAAAATGCATGAAAACGCGTTTTCCGGGACCTAATGCTAATCTAAATCGATTTTTCACCCTCGAAAAGCCCCACAACAAATTTCAGCGAAATGATTAGAGCGGTTTCCGAGATCGTAATTTATATATATATATATATATATTTTACTAAATATACAGGAATTGCTCGTTTCAAGGTATAAGATATGTATACAAAATGCGAAATATACTCTAGGTTTTCATTATTTCCGCTGCTAAAAAGCTAGTCAAGTTTTACCTAATTGTATGTAGATATTTGTGAGACATTGTATCGCAGTAAGGATGGAAAGCGTTGTAAACGTGCCCTCAATGTATAAATTAATTCGGGCTACGACTAGAATTCTGACCCATCATTAACGTTACTAATAGATTCACACAGAGAATTAATTCAACGTAAATGGGCAACTAAGACCAGTGGGGTTGGGATCTAAGACGGGTAGACATTCGTTTCAAGGGTATTCACTCACAATAGATCGGAAGATGGATGTAGCCTACTCACAATAGATCGGAAGATGGATGTAGCCTAGAAGTAGATTAGGAGTAGATGTTTAATTACTTACAGATGTTTTTCCTTCATATGTTCACGGAAACTCACCAACGCGTCGTGGTACAAGAAGAACTAACTTTAACTGTAACGACAAATACGAACGTTTCCGAGAAAATACCACGGAAAACTATGTATTATGCTCTAATCACGTATTTATTTGTTGTCGTTATATCACTCGATGTGCACTTGTGCAGTGCGCTCATACTACCGAGACACATTTACAAGATACATAAGTGCTCTGAGAATAACATCAAAATGGGATGAAATAAAGATTGTTTCGTAAAGTTTGCTTACATGAGACTGGGACCTAGTACTTCATCTAACTACATATATGTTATTAAATTAAAGGAAAATTGCTAGAATATGGACCTGAGTCAAGAATCTGAGCTGCGGCCTTTGGAATACCTGCACAATCTTTCTGCCAACTCGGCCTCGGAGGCCTACTAGTTGAGTGCATTTTTTTTTATGTCAACACCATTTTTTCCTTTTTCTTTTTCTAATTTTAAAAACCTTTAGTGTTCCCTCGCTGACGTTTCTTTTTAAAAAACAAATTATTGCGTGACACTGCTTGGCATGGGCAATGGCCTCCCCTTATCATGCAGTACAGACGTTTCTGCTCTTAATCTCTAGGCTCAGTTCTATGTAGGTAAGTTAAAATCTTCTTAAGTCACCATTCAAAAAAAAGCTAACGGAACTGTTAATGAACAAAGTTCTTCGCAACATACAAAAGAACAAAATGTACAACATCCATTTGGTTACTAACCTTCCACTTTAGTAGACGGTTTATTTTATTCCGTTTTACTTTTAAACTACTTTCAACTAAATCGTCGGCGAGTCGGTGACCCAGAGCCATTAAATTGTACACCTACACCTTGTAATTTGTAGTTTAGGGATGTTTATTTTAACATATCAGTTTGGTTGGTTGCTCTATTTGAAAATGAGAACCTTCATAATACATAAGGTCAAGCGGGGGAACTGCGACTACTAAAATATAAAGTACAACAACTTTTATTTCATCTGACTCTAGTAATGTAGAAATTGCAGAACATTCCCAAAAAGCGGAAACATTCTTGAGAATGTTCGCAGAACATTCCCGCAACATGCAATTTATTATTTAAACAAGAGAATATACTTGAAATAATGTTTAAATGGGCATAATATAAAACTATATGTTATTATAGGTATAATATTGTCTATTACAGTTAGCTATTTTGTTGATAAGTGATAAGTTACCTAAATTCTCACTATACTTCAGGGAACATTTCGACTTTCAGACTTCACAGTTTTAGTCCTGACTTTTTTAAATTAGGCACCGAACAATTATTTCTTGATGCCTGTTTTTGGTCATGACAATACATGTATATACAAAAAAAACAAAAAAACAAAATAAAAACAAAAAGATCGCTGTCAGGATCGAACCTGAGAACATCGGCATACGAAGCCAGCGCACTACCACGGGACTACGTCTTGACTTGCTGAGTTCGACGAAATTATGGTATAAACTACGAAGTTACTAAGTATTCTGATAAATTCTCGTTCTCGAGAACATTCTCAGAAGTTACCGAAAATTTTCATGAGGAATGTTCTGCAACTTTGGAAACTTCTCGACCGTGCATTGCTATCTGACTCTCATCCAAAAATAAAGGTTCCGTATACTTTAAAATACGATTTTTATATGAGATGGCAGAAATAGTTATAATTACCCCGCCGAGGGGAAATTCCAACTATTGATAATAAGTTTCGTTACGGTGAGCTTACACTGGTAAACCGGATATCATGTGGTTTGTCAAAACGTAAGGAACCTAACTTAAACACTCATTTTTATGTAGGCCTGTCGGTTTGTGTAAAAAAACACTTACAAGATGTCAGCGGGGTAATTAAAACTGGTCTCCATACTAAGTAGTGATGGGAATCGTGCCTATTATAAATTTGTCGATACTGTGTCTATAGGTGCATACCGTGTACCCGCGCACACCTTATTCCCTGTTCATAATCAGACCAATAAGGGACTAAATGCATAAAATAATCGATAATACACAATGACGTTCAATAAAATATACTTTTAGCCCTTTCCAGAGCCAGAGTCACTAAATGAGGAATTAATATCTATACAAAACCTCGAATCGAGTACATCACTAGTGTTGTTGATTTTCATATAAAACATGGCGGGGCAATTAAAACTACCAAATAGTCGAAATTAGCCTCCATTGCAATTTAAGGGGGGCAATTTAAACTATCGTTTAAATACTATTAAAACATGAAAATCAGAAGATTGAAGGACATACAAACATAAAAAAGTTTATAATTATGCAACTAACTGTAGAAAAAAATGTTAAATCACATTAAAACCATATTTTTAAGGAATGTTTGAGAGGCTGTCTCTCACGCACATACTACCAATTTCGTCGAAAACTTCACGGCCGTGTAGATCAGAGATCATTAGGACTATCAACACCATCTACGGTGAAATGATGAAAGAGCTTATACGCTATCTGGACATATATGGAACTACAGTAAATGATGTAAAATATGGAAGATATTTTTTTTTATTTTTTTTATACTACGTCGGTGGCAAACAAGCATACGGTCCGCCTGATGGAAAGCGGTCACCGTAACCTATGAACGCATGCAACGCAAACAGTGTCACATGCGCGTTGCCACCCCATTAGAAACTTGTACATTCCCTTTTGCTGTGTTAAGTACACAGCAAAAAGGAGTGTACAAGTTCCAAGGAGGGTTCGGGTTGCCGACGACTCTAAAGGACAATATACGGAACAAGTTAGTTCCGTAAGTCCTCCCATCATCAGCACCGCACCCTCGTTGAGCTCTGGCAGCCTTACTCACCGACAGGAACACAACACTATGAGTAGGGTCTAGTGCTATTTGGCTGCGGTCTTCTGTAAGGCGGAGGCACTTCCCCAGTTGGGCTCTGCTCTAGATTCGAGCGAGACGATATCCGCTGTGCTGTGCCCTACCACACAAAGCGGAATATCATTCGCTATGCCCTACCTCCTTAACATATCCTCCTTAAGATATTTAGATTAGTTACAATTGACCCGTATTAGTTACTATTACCCCGACCACAGATGTCATATAAGTAGCTATATATTGGGAGTTCTAGCCCACTCCTAATGCTCCAGCTTCGCTTCGCTCGCTGTCGCAGTCGTGGTCCAGAAACCCCCAATATATAGCTCGTATCAGTGGGGTAGAACCCGTTTCCCTATACGTAGTCGTATCATTGGGGTAGAACACCGAGATGCATTTGGATTTTCTCGATACGTAGCCGTTAACGTTGTATTCAGCTAAATCCAAAATATTATGTTAAGTGAGGGTTGATTTTATGTTACGATAAAAAAAATGCAAAAGGCTTAACACAACGGGTACTGCTAGCATTGCACCCACCAGATCTTGTTCTATTTGAGAACCAGATCTCGTAACGCACCATCATAGCCCAGATTTGCATCGGGTAGAGGTTTGCCGGGCTAGGTTTATTACGGTGTTTTTCACACTCTCACAACACAGACTTGGCCAGAGACTGTAATGTTAGAGTATGGATGGGATCTCCAACGTTACTACGACCGTCTAGCAACATGGATCACCCGTGTAATACAGCACCTACCATGAGACAGGAATTTATCGCTGTATACGTCATCACGTATGTGTTTAACCGTCATCACGTTGTAGTGTGTCATGCATACATACCCTGCCCAAGGTAGGGTTATTAGAACCAAGTATGTTGCACACGCCACCGCGTTACCAAGTCAATGTCACAAGGTTGGCCATGCCTCGCAACATCGAAGAGGTAAGAGTACCTGAGACTATCGGTCGGTATAGCCACAGTCACTCCGACATGCCTTTCATTGTAAATTGTATATATACAAACGAATACAAAAAACTTCAATAGCGCGATGTAGACCTGACAATGTGATTGGTTGTTAAATGTGACGTTGGTGTTACGAGATTTAACGTAATTTGCCTTTACTAGTACCGATTTCAACCATAGTCCGATCGTATTCAAGTTCAAAATACATTTATGTAATTTTATCTTCATGTAAACTTAGTTCATAATGTAAAACCAACAAAACTTAAAGTAAGGTTAAATCAAAAAACAATGTTATCCACTGAAAATAAAGCATAATTTTTATTTAAGTCTATAGTTACATACATACATATGATCGTAAGACTAACAAAGTACGTATGTATTAATACTCTAAACTGTTTATGAAACGTAAATAGTCGAACCTGCTATGCTTTGTCTTTGTCATACTTTGGATATAATATATAAATAAACAAGTGACGGAACATGCGATAACAGGTAGTCGAGTCCGATATGTTGATATGTAATAATCCGATTAAAGAATAAAATAAGAGATTGGTTACTGTTTCTACCTAAGTCATATACGCATCTAAGTTTATGAACATAATACTGATAAGCTTAATGAATGAAAAGTAATGGTAATACAGACTGATTAAATAAAAGATAGGATTTAAACCCTTATTTTTGAAATGATCTACAGGAAAGACGCGAACCTTTTTGCTTTTCACTATCGCAAATTCAAATTATTTTGACAAATAAGTCTATTGAAAAGAATAGTGTATTGAATTTAAGTTAATTACATTTATATATATATATATATATATATAATAGTAATAATTTTTTTCTGCATATCAACAACTATTATTCGAAATGACGCTTCTGTTGTGTTAATCACAATGTGTCGAGGTATTTTATTTCAATCAACAATGTCGCTGATATGAGAATTGCATGTTACTTACTGAAAATGATGACGCTGTGTTTATTGTCCTATACCATGATATTATTTAACCAACATTCTAAAAAGGTGAGTTGTGTTTTATTGTATGAAACATTGTTGTTCTTTAATGATTTTATAATAATTTAGTGTAAATAATTAATGCATATAATATGTTAATACATATTATATGCATTGAAGAAGGTTTGTTTTTAAGTTGTTTTCCATAAATGTTCAAAAATATTATAAGTAGTCTTGTCCTTGTATAGTGTGTCACTGACTTTCTTAATTACTCTGTGCCTTTAATTGTATAATAATTATTGTATTGCACTATCGCCCGACCCAAGGCTCCACGGAAGACCAGCGCTGTGCCACCATCAGTGTCAGAGCATATGTCGAGTGGTGTCCTTTTGCAACCACAAACCAAACCCAATGTAACTGATTTTGTACTGTTTAGTATGTAAGCCTCATATTGTATATTTTATTTGGCTGCAATTAATGTCTTTATTTTCTTACTTTCTTTCTTCTTTCAAAAATGTTTAATACTTACGTAGGTAGCACCCGAACTAACGAAAAACGATAGTGTTGATGGTATTTGTCATATATATATATACTGAAATAAAAAATAAAAAAACATTTTGAACTTAATCGGTAAGTACTCGTGGTAGCGGTCATATTTACACGTGTTGCAAGACTTGCGGTATTATTTGTTAATTCGATACTTTGTCGGCGCTTTGTGAAATACAAGTGGTAATATACTTTGAATATAAATTATGTGCTTCAATTTATAAAAACGATAATATTTATTTAAATTTATAATATTTAGATCTAAAGTTGAATGTCAGAACTTGGTTCTTTAGTCATATATTTATGTTTCGATTTAATATCAACTCATCAAATATTTCACTATAAAATAATGCGTTTTTATGCAACAATTTCTTTACTATTCTGTATTGCGACGTGAAGCTGCTCGTTATTTTTGTTAAGTGAGGAATCTGCAACTTTCAACTTCATTTAAAATGTTAGTAAGTATTTATAACCCTATATATCGAATCTCTTTAAAACTTTGATTTAAGTATTGTTGGTATATTTTTATTCTTTTTTGAAGGTCTGACTCCGAATGTTCAGTATACACGCGCACGCCCTCACCTGAACCGAAGAAGATTGCTACAAAGAATATCAAGAAAAGGAAATCATCCTCAGCCGCAAGGTAATTCATTTATTTTATATTAATTAAAATAATCCTTAGAGTTATATTTAACAGTTCCTGCTAGTCTAGTCGTTAGTGACTCTGTTTTCTAAGCTTGAGGTTACAGGATTTAATCCTGGTAAGGCATATCTGTGTGTTTATCACGTTAATTTATTTCTCAGTTATCTTATTCTCATCTATTTATAACGTTGTCAGTCATAACTATGAACTTGGTTTAGTTTTGTGTCAACATAATTATTATTAATTGACATATATTTAATATTGTTTTTCTTATTTAAGGTCCGAAGTTGAAACAGAAAATCGACGGGTACTACATTCATCCTCACCAACACCTTGCGCGCAAAAGAAAAAAACAACCAAAAAAGCACGAACGTCAACCAGTGAAAATAAGAATGTTGGCTCTAGGTACTACTTATTTTTAGTTGTTTTTAAAATTAAATTACTTTATTGTGATTGTGCAACTATAACATAATGTATTTGCTTGAAATATTGTAATTCTGTTTTATTTTTTCAGTTCTTCCAAAAAATCGCCTGAAACCGATATCTTCAAAATCATAAGAGAAGAAGAGAAGATCACCAGCGAGGGCAGTTCGAAAACCGTCAAGACAACATCATCGTTTACCAGCCGCGTATCGACAGGTTCTAGTCGACGCACTACGATAACAGACGGTAATTTTTTCATTGATTTAAAAGTGTATAACATTAATGATTACCAAAAATCTGAGCCTGAAGAACGTTATAAAAAAGCATTAGCGTCGGTTAAATTGCAATGTCAAGAGAATTCCTCCGAGTGGAATCAAATACAAACGTTCTTAGGTCAAGCCTTTAATATTTTTGGAGAATGTGAACCTGTTTATTATAATAATTATAAAAAAAATTAGTTGAATATTTTCAAATCTCCCACAGTAAGAAAATTCTATTTAAACAAAATTTTGTTATTTTTTATTCAAAGTTGTTGACAAAATCAAGTTATAGTTAACAGCAAAGGTAGATACCTACGTCTATAACTAAATCTCGAATATGGTTTTTGCATTAAGAATATATCGTACGCTTATATAAATAGTTTGTGTACAAAAATAGATACTTAAATATTATAGGTTTTCAATATTTTATGTGCGAAAAAGTTTTAATGAATAAATACAGAAATTAATTTTTGTAAGATAAAAGGTTACTTTCTGTTAAATTTAAAGAATATTTTCGAATGCGATAATTTAATACTGCGACTTTATTTGATTTATATTTATAGACTTATACTACCATACTTTGCATAGTGTTAACAATTCATTGCATTCTTAATGAGAAGTCAGTCGAGTCAACTGTTTTGATTAATACAACGTATGCTAATAGTAAATAGATGTATTAAATTAGTGTTTGACAAATTACGGTTTCAAAATAGCCTAGTGAGTTTAGCTACATCTTTTGCATTAACATAATTCATTATGCCTTTCTGTGTACCGTGTAGTTCATCTGTAGACAAAAATAAATGGACAGGTCATCTTCGAAGCACTGCACATAAAACAACTGTATGTTCTAACAAATTACTTAATGATGGTGTTGAAGTAGTAGAGTCTGCATTTCGGATGCGCATTGCCACTTATCGTATATCAGCAACCAACGACCAAAGTCTGGCGTCTGTCGATGCGTTTATGAACTCTATTCGAAACAAAATAAAACGGCTTTTAGATAATTCACTTACGAAACATACGTGCGTAAAAGTAAATTTCGAGCTCTTTGGATTGTTTTTAATGTTCAAAGATAATAGTCAATCAATAAAATCATTTGGAACTAAAAATAAAATTTTATACTTAAGTTATGATTTTGAGTCACTGTTTTGCGAAGTTGTTAACTGTCTAAAGAAAAAATTTGAGGAATTTCAAGACCGTGATAGTGGATGGGCTTTTGTTAGTAACTCTCATTTAGAGATCAACATTAACAAGTATCAACCATTACGAGGTTCAAGCTATGTTGACCTGCCAAAGTTCATAAAAAACAAAAAAGCATGTATAAATATACAAAACAACGATCAATGCTGTTTTTTATGGTGTGTAACAGCGGCTTTGCATCCTTCTACAAAACACCCTGAAAGAGTATCATCTTATCCTAATTTTCGAGACGTTTTGAATATTTCTCAAATTTCTTTTCCAGTCACATTTGATGACATAAGAATATTCGAAAAAAATAACCCTATGATTTCATTGACGATTTTTGGTTTGAAAAATAATAAAATTGTTGTGGGCCCCCTTTACAAGTCTAAAGTATCTAGTAATCAGAAATGTAGAAAAAATATAAACCTACTTTTAATAGACGATGGTAGTCACCCACCACATTATGTTCTAATTAAAGACTTGAGTCGTCTTGTACGCAGACAAGTAACAAAGCATAATAGTAAGATATACTTTTGCGAAACCTGTCTGTTATTTTTTCTCACGCAGGAAGAACTCGCAAATCACTTGTGTACTGGAATAGTTACCGTTTTACCAGAAAAGGGGACAGTAATTAAATTTAAACATTTCGATCGTAAACAGAATGTTCCATTCGTTATATATGCAGATTTTGAATCGTTACTACAACCAACTGAAACTAGTGACTCTGATACTGATACTAGTGATAGTCTTACCCCTAACACTACAACTTTGCATCATCATATACCAGCTGCCTTTGGGTATCATATTGTTTGTAACGCAGATCCGAGTCATAATCGTTATTTCTCTTATCGCGGTACTGATTGCGTCGATAAATTTATTGAGGCAATCTACAAAGATGTTGCTAAAATTTATAAAATTGTGAACAAAAATACCCCAATAATATGTAATGAGAATGACGAGCAAAACTTTTTGAACGCTAAACGTTGTCATATTTGTAACCATTTTCTATTTTCTGATCGGGTTCGAGATCACTGTCACATTACAGGAAGATATCGGGGAGCGGCACATAATATATGTAACTTACAATATAAACGTCCTTGTTTCGTACCTATTTTTTTCACAATCTGTCTGGTTATGATTGCCATCTATTTATCAAAAAATTGGGGGAGGCACCTGGAAACGTCAAAGTTATACCTAAAACCAAAGAAAACTATATTTCTTTTACTAAATTTATCCCTATCGAGAATGAGTATTTTCAGCTTCGTTTTGTAGATTCTTTCAAATTTTTAGATACAAGTTTAGAAAAACTAACTACAACTATGCAGAAATCTGACTTTGTTCATTTACATAAATATTTTTGTAATGATGAGGAGTTTGAATTACTTACACGAAAAGGTGTGTTTCCCTATGAGTATATGAATAAATGGCAATGTTTTGAAGAAAAATACCTGCCAAGTATTGACTGTTTGTCTGTGTGTGTGTGTGTTGACCACTTGTATTTCACAAAGCGCCGACAAAGTATCGAATTAACAAATAATACCGCAAGTCTTGCAACACGTGTAAATATGACCGCTACCACGAGTACTTACCGATTAAGTTCAAAATGTTTTTTTATTTTTTATTTCAGTATATATATATATGACAAATACCATCAACACTATCGTTTTTCGTTAGTTCGGGTGCTACCTACGTAAGTATTAAACATTTTTGAAAGAAGAAAGAAAGTAAGAAAATAAAGACATTAATTGCAGCCAAATAAAATATACAATATGAGGCTTACATACTAAACAGTACAAAATCAGTTACATTGGGTTTGGTTTGTGGTTGCAAAAGGACACCACTCGACTAGGGTTGCCAACCGTACTATATAATATAGTACTGTACTATATTTTGGCCCAGCGTACTATATTCTATATGATGCATATATAGTACGCAAAAGTACTATATTTTTGGGGTCCATGCCAGTGGCGAATTTACACTAGGGTCAAACCGCCAGGAGCGGCGTTTTGATAATGAAAAAAATTTCGCGCTCGCTCCGCTTGCGCTTTTGAATCCATTGCTATTACGAATATTACGATAGTTTCTAAAGCATATCATATTAACAGAATCGTCTTTAAACAAACTAGCATCGCATAATTAGGTACCTACTTCACAGCTCATTGATTCTGTGATATTTAGCATCAAAGTTGAACTATTTTAGGACCGAAACTGGTTCTTTGGTCAAAAGTTTTGCCTTAATTAGTTTAATATTAAAATCGCCTTTGCATTTTTATAAAAGTCTAGATTTCATTGAAGTAAAAATGTTTTTAAAACAATGTCAAATTTCATAAAAAATATAAGTACTTATAATATGGGTATTTTTTTTTTAATATGGGTCTTATAAAAAAAGTAAGTAGGTAACTATTGAAATTAAAAGAATATTAATAGGTACGTAAGTAAAAATTGCACACCTGTCAATACATTTAGAAAGTGATAGAAGACTCAATATTGCAAATTTTTCGAAATACGCCATATATATTGTTGGTGTTCAATAAAACATTTGGTACATTACATACAATAAATAAACTAGTTATATATTACGCTAAGTAAAACATTCGACAACATGAAAGTTTGCTTTTTTAAAAAAGGTCAAATGTTAAGTTGGTAAATGTGAGCTTGGCAAATTATAACAAATGTAAATAGTAGAAATTAATAATATTTATTTGTTATACATATACAAGGGGGCAAAGTTGTATTTTAACACACGAGAAGTAAAATACATTTGCACCCGAGTGTAACACAAAACTTTTCCCCTCACTATATATATTTCAAGTACCTGGGTCACTGGGTCGATGAGAGCCTCTCAGACGATCCAGACATCGAGAGGGAGCGCAGGGCGTTGGCTGTCCGGGGTAACATGGTGGCTCGCAGGTTTGCACGTTGTTCAAGAGAAGTTAAAATAACTCTGTTCAAGGCATATTGCCAATCTTTTTACACGTGCAGCCTGTGGGTCAACTATACTCAGAGGGCAATCAACGCCTTGCGCGTTCAGTACAATAATGTACTCAGGATGTTGTTGGGTCTTTCGAAGTTCTGCAGCGCTTCAGGTATGTTTGCGGATACACGAATAGATGGCTTCCAGGCCATTATCCGCAAACGGACTGCTTCCCTTATGAGCCGCGTTCGTGTGAGCCCCAACAGCATTCTGAGTCTGGTGGCTAATAGGCTGGATTGTCCTATAGCAAGGCACTGGGATAGTCTCCATGTTCCCCCACTCCCTTAATTTATGTTCTATATTTTAGTTCTTAAGCTTCGGACATTTGAATAGAATTTGACTGCGCATGCTTGCAAATTTTAATGTTTTATAAATTATTGAATATTATTAATTTATTATTATTATTGGTTGTTATACATTTTTATTTTTGATTATAAGAATTATTGAGTTATCGAATTATTTGATATATCAGTGCACAGTGAAATTGTTTTAAATGTATATCCTTGATTTAATTTAATTTAATTTGATATAAGTACCTAAGTTTTCATTGTAATTTTCTTTTCTTTCTTTCTTTTCTTTTGTGAATATGTGTATCTATGGACTAAAGTTGCCTGAAATAAATGATTTAATAATAATAATAATAGCGAGGAAACTACAACGCAAAAAATGCGTTTATCACTGCTTCCAGTAGTTCCACAGGTGGTAAATCATCTTTATTACTAGATTCACTTACTTTTATCAATTTTAAAACAGTTAATTTGACTTTATTCAAGGTCAAATTACTTTACCCACTAGTGGATAAAATGCGTTTTTACCCGCTGGTATGACAAAACACGTGTTTCCAAGCTAGTGAGGGGAAAAAGATATTTAGCATGCAATTATTACACTGTAATAAAACAATAAGTGGGGAAATGAACATTTGGCGGAATAAAATTGCGCGAAACGTGAGTTGGGAAGTGATATTCGGCCATACAACTTTCGACGATACTTAAATAAGAGAACCAATGCAACACAAAACTTGTCAAAAATCGATAAAAACCGAATGGAGCCCCTTAGAGTGGACAGAAAGAACGATCTCTACGACTTGGTTATCGATTATGTGTACCGTACTATATTTTATTTCGGTGTACTATATTTTTTAGATGGAATTTTCTAAAATACTATATTTCCCTAAAAAAAAGTTGGCAACCCTACACTCGACATATGCTCTGACACTGATGGTGGCACAGCGCTGGTCTTCCGTGGAGCCTTGGGTCGGGCGATAGTGCAATACAATAATTATTATACAATTAAAGGCACAGAGTAATTAAGAAAGTCAGTGACACACTATACAAGGACAAGACTACTTATAATATTTTTGAACATTTATGGAAAACAACTTAAAAACAAACCTTCTTCAATGCATATAATATGTATTAACATATTATATGCATTAATTATTTACACTAAATTATTATAAAATCATTAAAGAACAACAATGTTTCATACAATAAAACACAACTCACCTTTTTAGAATGTTGGTTAAATAATATCATGGTATAGGACAATAAACACAGCGTCATCATTTTCAGTAAGTAACATGCAATTCTCATATCAGCGACATTGTTGATTGAAATAAAATACCTCGACACATTGTGATTAACACAACAGAAGCGTCATTTCGAATAATAGTTGTTGATATGCAGAAAAAATTATTACTATTATATATATATATATATATATAAATGTAATTAACTTAAATTCAATACACTATTCTTTTCAATAGACTTATTTGTCAAAATAATTTGAATTTGCGATAGTGAAAAGCAAAAAGGTTCGCGTCTTTCCTGTAGATCATTTCAAAAATAAGGGTTTAAATCCTATCTTTTATTTAATCAGTCTGTATTACCATTACTTTTCATTCATTAAGCTTATCAGTATTATGTTCATAAACTTAGATGCGTATATGACTTAGGTAGAAACAGTAACCAATCTCTTATTTTATTCTTTAATCGGATTATTACATATCAACATATCGGACTCGACTACCTGTTATCGCATGTTCCGTCACTTGTTTATTTATATATTATATCCAAAGTATGACAAAGACAAAGCATAGCAGGTTCGACTATTTACGTTTCATAAACAGTTTAGAGTATTAATACATACGTACTTTGTTAGTCTTACGATCATATGTATGTATGTAACTATAGACTTAAATAAAAATTATGCTTTATTTTCAGTGGATAACATTGTTTTTTGATTTAACCTTACTTTAAGTTTTGTTGGTTTTACATTATGAACTAAGTTTACATGAAGATAAAATTACATAAATGTATTTTGAACTTGAATACGATCGGACTATGGTTGAAATCGGTACTAGTAAAGGCAAATTACGTTAAATCTCGTAACACCAACGTCACATTTAACAACCAATCACATTGTCAGGTCTACATCGCGCTATTGAAGTTTTTTGTATTCGTTTGTATATATACAATTTACAATGAAAGGCATGTCGGAGTGACTGTGGCTATACCGACCGATAGTCTCAGGTACTCTTACCTCTTCGATGTTGCGAGGCATGGCCAACCTTGTGACATTGACTTGGTAACGCGGTGGCGTGTGCAACATACTTGGTTCTAATAACCCTACCTTGGGCAGGGTATGTATGCATGACACACTACAACGTGATGACGGTTAAACACATACGTGATGACGTATACAGCGATAAATTCCTGTCTCATGGTAGGTGCTGTATTACACGGGTGATCCATGTTGCTAGACGGTCGTAGTAACGTTGGAGATCCCATCCATACTCTAACATTACAGTCTCTGGCCAAGTCTGTGTTGTGAGAGTGTGAAAAACACCGTAATAAACCTAGCCCGGCAAACCTCTACCCGATGCAAATCTGGGCTATGATGGTGCGTTACGAGATCTGGTTCTCAAATAGAACAAGATCTGGTGGGTGCAATGCTAGCAGTACCCGTTGTGTTAAGCCTTTTGCATTTTTTTTATCGTAACATAAAATCAACCCTCACTTAACATAATATTTTGGATTTAGCTGAATACAACGTTAACGGCTACGTATCGAGAAAATCCAAATGCATCTCGGTGTTCTACCCCAATGATACGACTACGTATAGGGAAACGGGTTCTACCCCACTGATACGAGCTATATATTGGGGGTTTCTGGACCACGACTGCGACAGCGAGCGAAGCGAAGCTGGAGCATTAGGAGTGGGCTAGAACTCCCAATATATAGCTACTCATATATACCATAGATCAAGCAAACGTATCTACTTAGCGTGTCAAATGAACTCAGTGAAATCCACTGAGTTGTCCGTCTTAACTCGCAGCTTGCAGCTTTCGGGCGTCAATTTTTGTAAGTTGAAGTCAACCAAAACATAAAAAATGCCTCGTTACGTGATATTCAATTGCAACAACACAAAAATTATGAACAATCAAGAGCCTGAGACATATTTAAAATTACAGGCAAATCAACTTCAGTACAAAATTTGACACGCTCGGCCCCTATACAAATATATGAATTTGTTTCTTCTATCTAAATTAAGTTCTGTGACCCCGACTGACCTTATACATTATTTAATACTTGTGGTTTAATTTCAAGGCAGCGTTGATGAGTGAACTGAATCTGTAAAGTACCTAAATATGTGGTGAAGTTATTAAGGTTAATATTTTTGTTATAGGGAATCTAATCATAACGTGAAAAAACATTTATTTATCTAAAGACTTTTTTATGTGTTGTGTTATGATATACTTGTATTCGTAAATACATATGAGAACGTTAAAATATTATCCTTTTTGAATTTTTATTTTGGAAAAGTTTTTGTTAAGTCAATGTTCAAATTATTTTGACATACAGCATAATACATATATATGAAGGTATAATCTAATTGCATAAGGATCCAACTTAGGACAAGAAGTCCTGCAGCCAGTGCCAGGGTCTTCTTTCCGAATCAATCTTCTCCACGCTGCCCGGTCTTGGGCATTAGGGTGGAGCGAATTTAAAAATTTTGGAAATATGCAATTGAATACCACTCAAAGAATGCCTAATTTGATGAAGATTACGAGAAAAATAATTTAAAAAATCTAGCAATATACTTTTGGCCCTCTACCTTTGATTTAATAAAAAAATATTAATATTTTTTTGTAAAATTTAATTTTTTATTTTTACAAATTTTTATTAAATTTATATATTAAACATAGTCTTTGATGTCTGAAATGATTTTAATTTATTTTTTTTGTACTTTAAAACATTTTTTTTCGGAGATCTAAATTTATATCAAAATCGGAATTTTCCAAAAATTCCTATTTACATGTATTTCGTGCTTAAAAAATATTCTTAGCATGTGACAGAAAAGCTATCAATCAAAATAAACTCAAAGAATATTAAAAAACATATCAGTCCAACCAAAAATTTTAGTTATATCGCTTCAAAGTATGCCTAAATTGCCTAATAACGCCTAAAATGTCACTTTTGGTCATCATGTAAAAATAGGAAAAATCAAGAAAAATGCAAAAACCCAAAACTTTAAATTTATATCTAAATATGTCCTTTCATATAAAATACAACCCAAAAAATATACTGCACGTGTTACTTAGTTTATCGTATTTCGCATGATAACGTGATTATTGAGTTAAAAATTAAATTTTGAAGTATCATTATTTACCACTTTTTAATAAATTTAATCATTATTATGGTTAAATTCACTTAATTACAGCTTCTTTTATAATATTAATTAATAATAAGAAATAAAAATTGACGTCAGACATATTTAATTTATTTCATAATTTTACCTCATTTTTTTTGCTTTTACGGCTGGGGTAGAGGGCCAAAAGTAGTACCTTATTTTAAATTTGATGCCAGAAATATAATCTGCAAATTTTTCCGCAACTTTTGACACCTATTCCGTTATGAATTTCTAATTTTTATTTTTCTCCATACAACCACGCTCCACCCTATTGGGCATTCTATGGTGTGAGATCGTTTTGTTCAATTATTGCTCTGCGTCGTGGCGTCCTGCCACCGCTTCTTAGTGAAATATAATTAGTTCATATTTTTAATCTGAAAAAACTTTAACCGCGTTTTGCCAGATTAAAGCGACATTCCTTATGGATAATTATTTTTCTTCCTTCTACCCTTATCTCACGTTATGTGGGGTCAGTAAGTACAACTGGCCTCTTCCATTCTCCTCTATCTCAGAACTCACTTCCATCTCTTTCATATTCTTTTTCACACAATCCATCCATCGTTGTTTGAATCATCACTTTCATCCATCAATATTCATTTCTATCATTATTTTTCCTATACGAGATTCATACCTCCTCATTACACGCCCGTACCCTAACTCCTCAAGTTAAGATCGCTTTTGTACATTGATGTGTGTGATCGCTGATGTGTGTCTGTCGCTGTCTGTGTGTTGTCTTTTTTCTGTTTGTCTGTGAGTGTGTCCTGTGGCATAGGTATATATTTAGTTTTTTTTTGTTTTTTAGTCGGGATTTTTTCATGAAAATCCCACTATGACGCAAAATTTTAATTTTGTGGTTAGGTTATATATCCGACGGGATCGCTGTTGTGTTATATAGGTTAACGTGTCTGTCTGTCTGTCTGTCTGTCTGTCTGTCTGTCTGTCTGTGTGTGTGTCTGTCTGTGGCATCGTAGCTCCCGAACGAATGAACCGATTTAGATTTAGTTTTTTTTGTCTGAAAGCTGAGTTAGTCGGGAGTGTTCTTAGCCATGTTTCATGAAAATCGGTCCACTATGTCACGGTCTGGGGTTTTTTCAAAATTTTAATTTTGTGGTTAGGTTATTGTACAATAAAGTGTATTACTACATTTACTACTACTCCTCATCTTCTCCGTTCTAGGCACTACTCTCAAACTTACCCTAATTTACTTATTGCTAATCCGATCCATATTCTGATCACTCCACACGTCCATCTCAATATTCTCATTTCCGCTACAGTGCATTCTTCTTTCATTCTCCACCTTTATCGCTCAGCATTCAAATCCCTAAATTAAACTTATCTTATAGATCATTAGAAGTCGCATTCTTCTTACACTAGTGATGTGCAAGTTGCGGAAACTTTTCAAAAAAAATCTTCCTGAAAAATTCACGAAAAATAAAAAGGAATTTAAATTTATGAAATGGAAAGTTTCCATCCATACAATTGTCCATACAAAGTATGGAAAGTTTTCGAAGTTTTCCTTTGTGAAAATTTCAGAATTTTGGAAACTTTCCGTGGGCACATCAGCATCTTTCACCATGCATAATTAATTTACACGACGCGGACAAGGAGAGAATAATTACAGTCTTATTTTACAGTACAGGAAAAAGTAAATTTTGGATTGTCAGTTTCAATTTGCCCAGTACACTTCACAAAACATATAATTCTAAGTAATCGAAGGCTATGCATAAGCTAGTATATTTTTATTTAATATTGAAGAATAAATTTACACATTCTTTGATGGCTAATGAATGACAAAACAAAACCGGTAAGTATCATCAATATTCACTATTGATATTGTCTCTACTTATGATTATGACACTTTAATCGCACTTGTTACTAGTTTAAAATAAACGCTTCATATGGACATTGGTGTAGATATTTTATAAGGAGCATGGTGAAACGTCATTGTTCCATTAAAAAGTTCATAAGTTCAGTCGCAAATGTTTTGACTGATAATTCATTCGAAAATAAATATTAGGTACTCTAATGTGCGAATAGTGCTGTAAATAAATTAAATAAAAAAGAGTTTTTTAAGTCAAAGCTTTTATTTCGTTCCCAAAGTGTACAAAACTAGAAAATAATTAGAGTCCCATGTTTCATTAGAGTCCCATGTTTTATTCTGAAAAGTACTTAATATAAGGAAGACGGACTGTACTCTTCTCGAGTCGTATTCTAAACACCACTATCAGTAACTAGCGACCCGACCCGGCTTCGCACGGGTACTATACCTACATGTAAACCTTCCTCTAGAATCACTCTTTCTATTAAAAAAAACGGCATCAAAATCCGTTGCGAAGTTTTAAAGATTTAAGCATACATAGGGACAGAGAAAGCGACTTTGTTTTATACCTACTACTATGTAGTGAAGAGCTTATCGCAGACTAAAATAAAAGCGTGCTACGTTTATTATAACAATTCTTTGACATCCAATATACATAATAATTATGTATGCTTCAGCTCCATTAGAATTCGGGAAGTTAGTCAAACTTAGCTCTAAAGTTTTTTTCGAAATCGGTTAGGTAGAAATGGTTGATTCATTTTATCGCTTACTGTACTTTTTTGCGGGCAACTAATACTCATCGAAACGTTTCTAAAAACCCCAAACAAAATATTGTCTTCGGTTACCGCGATAGTTACTCATGAAATAAAACTATGGAAACGGATTAAATCGCGTATAATGAATTTAAAATTCATCCCGACGTTTCGAACTCTTTACAGCGTTCGTGGTCAACGGGTGACTGAGGAAAAATTACAATGTGCAAAAGACCCACATACAAGAAATATTAACGAACCATGACCACAAATAGTATAGATTTTTAAAGCAGGTTCACACACTGTTAATAAAGCTAGTTATACAATATTTAAAAAAATTACGATTACTATGTTAAAAAAAAAAAACAATTAATCTACACAAAATTGACAAAAAACAAACTGCAAAATGTCCAACACCATACAACACAAATGCCTCACAGCCTTCGTCGTGCTTGTTCCATTATCAGATGTACTACTGGATCCCAAGCCGGTGGTAAAGTAAAGCCATCTTCTCTATTAAAGTTTGGATATTTCTTGATCTCAATAGCCTCGCGCAACATTCTGGGTATATATCGCTTCTCCTTAGCAAGAACCAGAGGCTTGTCAAACTTTATAGCATGATTGACTTTATCCATGACATGTTCAGAGACTGCAGACCTTTGCCGACGGTGCTTGACATCGGCTATGTGTTCCTTCACCCGTGTGGAAATACTTCGTTTCGTCTGTCCCACATATGACAGGCCGCACTCGCAGTCTAGCCTGTACACCGGGAGTGTTTTTTAGACATTTTGTAGAGGAGTCTGACATTTTACAGACTTCAGGAATTGGGACATCTTCTTCATAGGCTTGAAATAAGTTTCAATCCGGAGGTCGGGGGTTCGAACCCCGGCTCGTACCATAGAGTTTTCCAGAACTTATGTGCGAAATGTCATTTGATATTTGCCAGTCGCTTTTCGGTGAAGGAAAACATCGTGAGGACACCTGACTAATTCCAATAAGGCCTAGTTACCCTTCGGGTTGGAAGGTCAGATGTCAGATGACAGTCGCTTTCGTAAAATTAGTGTCTACGCCAAATCTTGGGATTAGTTGTCAAAGGGTCCGCTTTGGCCTCAGGCTCCCATGAGCCATGGCAAATGCCGGGATAACGCAAGGAGGATGAGTAACCTAGCTCGAATATTGGAGTAGTTATCTCCACGGATCGATTGACTTGTCAATGATTCCTAAAATAGGTTTGCGGTTTTCATACAAAACCGGAACAGGTATTACGTCGTACGTTGATGGACAACTGTCTATCGGTCCCCACGTAGCCAACGTCATCACGCCAATTCGGAAAGAGATAGCGAGAGAGTACGATAACGCTTTTGTTGAAGGCGATTGTGACGTTGGCTAGGTACCCTGTTACGCGCAGATTTTAAGAGATACATATAATATGTTTCTAATCGTGTTACGCGTGTATGTTAATTTATGTTTTTTATTATAGATTAATTTAATTACTGAATCTCATCCTACATAATTAACTATTTGATTATGTTTTGAATATGCTAATCGACCTATGTTTATGTTGCCTAAATAAAATAATAATGCAGCTCGTGGCGAGCTATTAGGGTACTCCCTACCGATACTATCGACCCCACGGACCCGAAATGTCCCCACCGTCTTCCTCTCAGTCACAGTGGCTACTGGGTAGGATGCAACGCATACTTCTCTCGCAAATGCCTCTGAGCCACTCACGCCGGTGCTGCTATGAGCCATCTTAGCTGCCGCTTTTTGTGGGAGCCCATCTTGGTAAAAAAACTGGCCGTCGTAAAGGTATTTATTGAATAAAACCGTCCGCTAACCAGGATTTATTGCGAGTTAGCGAGCAATAACTGTGCCTGCATCTAAACCGAGCGGCGTGTCTCAAGCGGTCAATTGATTAAACGAAGCAATTAACCAATCAACCGGCAGCGAGCGACGCGACGTCGCAAATGAGTGCGGGTTCACGTCTGCCCCGTGCTCGTTAGCTTTGAACCGACGGTCACCGTAACCCAATGCCGGCTACATGCCGCAATCAAGTCCAGTGCATCACAGTTTAATGAACATTAGGTATAACAGTACTGCTATCTAGTTTGTACATGAGATCAAGTATTCCGAATTGTGTATTCCTTTGTGCTGAAAGCTGCTGAAATTGGGGATGTACGAAAGTAAAGATCAATTCCATTCCCTCAACTAAATTATTCTCCAAGGCTCTCTCGTGGTTTTGCGTGGTGGTTAGTTAATCTATGAATCACACCGTGATCTTGTTTGTAATTTAGCAAAATCATAAGCAGAAGCTAAACCGGTTTTATCACAGTTCGTTAACTGTTATGAAATTAATAATTATAAGTGCAGCAATTTAAACCGGATACAGCAAAGTCAAATGGAAGGCTTGTATGTACTTGTACCACTGTAGCGCGTAGCTAACGAAATATTATTTCGTTTGTTCGATCTAGTTTAGGTCATTTCTGAACTATCTCGTTCCTTTTGCCACCTATTCCCAATCAGGAGATTCAGCCTTACGGGTATGAGAATTTTAGTTGTGGGGATTGTGTAAACCATGCCAAATTCCATGGAAAACCAAAACTCATAACCGGAAACTACAGGGAATTTGAGAATATAGCCAGGGAATTACAAGCGCTTTATCCTTAAGCACTTTACCGCCAGGGTCTTAAACTTATATATCTCTTTTGTTTATTACCCGCGTCACATTTCGTGATGAATGTGTCAAATAAGTTTTTAATCTCCGGTTTCATATCGCCTCGTACTTGAAAAACCATAGATAGGTCGCAAGTTCGCAACATTTATGTCATCGTGCTATAAAAAGGCACTTATTTATTTGCAAGTCGCAGTGAGCTGCAATATACGACTATCAAATAAACACGAGTCCGCTAACTTTATAGGGGCATGAAAGGCCCCAGTGAGAACCGTGAGTTACACGTTTATTCTAAAATTAAAGTGTATGTATTGGGGAATGTTCGCAAAACAGTCAGGAATGACTGCGACATCCGGGCGATCAAAGTAATGGAGAGAGTCTGTGCGTTTTATGAATTGCTATTACTGTTTAGTGCTATTACTATTATTAAGTCTACAAGTATGAAATTGGAGTGAAAAATCGTCTTGAAAATTTAGATTAATATTATTTTTAGATTAATATTATTAGGGTTGAATATATTTATGTGACGCTTTTTGATTCGCATATTTGTTCGTCTAATTTCGTCGATTTCATAAAATAATAGTAAATTTCGCTTCTCTGAATGTGGAATCCAACAAAACGTAATTCGAAATTAAGTAAGTAATTACATTCCATTTATTCGAAATACCGCGAGTTTATTTTAACTTTTACCTTTGTTAAATAACCATGGAGGCATTTTAGTTTTACTCGTTGAGGACGTTGAGCTTAAATACAAGGTGTTGTGTTAATGTATAGTGACAATTGTCAGCGTTGTGAAACAGGGCCACTTATTAAATAGTCTTTGCAATGCTCAATACTCTTTAATAGTAGCTATATACGGTTGCTTTACTGCTCTGATGCTCAAAGTAGTACTTTACTTAACTATGTAGAAACTTTCGATAGCCATATGTACTGCCTTCGACGAATGAAGGCGAACTTATCCCTTTAAGGTATCTCTTCCAGCTAACCTTTGAGCATCTGACAATCGTTGACGCTAGACGCTGATCGCAACGCAGTCTGGCTCTGTCGCGCTAATACGGAAGAGGGATAGGGACAGCCAGTTACGAAGACGATATTATCGTAAGAGTTTGTGCATTTGGCTACGTACCCAGGTCCCGTAGCCGAATGGTATTTCTACGACGCGAAACGAAATCGGAACGCTGCATAAAGGTAGTCTGGCTCTGTCGCGCTAATACGCAAGAGCGATGGAGATAGATATCTACGAGCGTTTCGTGAGCGTTTCGTGAGCGTTTGTGCCGTTCGGCTACGTACCCAGGACAGATTGCATCGATTAGACCAAAATAGACAGATGGTGCGTCTGCGTTGTATGTGATTATTTCGAACATACACAATACACATGGTGTATATTAGTGGTTGAAATCGACACGAGTTACGAATTCCCTTTTCGCACGTGTATCGAACGACGTTTTTCAGTACAGATGGACCTCCGAAGTTTCGACCTGACATATAATGAACCACTTCTCGCACTAGTGCGTAAAAAAACACCATCTGTACTGAAAAATACTATTATCGATTACTTATTTTTACGGCCGGAATTTGTCATAAAATGGAATCGGTAAACAAAATGAAGTGCAGAATTGTTATCCGTTACTTATATCGTCTATTCGTCGTCGTATATCGTCGCCTAGTACCCAAAGTACAAGCAACGCTTAATTTTGGGCTAGGTTGCTTTGTCAGGTGTCCCCTAATATATTTTTTTCTACTCGTCGACTTTAATCTGTCAATTAGGACACCACAGACTAAACTATAAGTGCTGACTTTTCAGTGTTGGATAGTCTTTGACACTTAGTCAAATATAATATTTCATTACACTTCACTTCAGTTAACTGAAAAAATTTCAAAAATAGAACTTCATACAAGTTCTGTACTAATTTGCGATACCTGGCAAATTTTTCTGCATCTAAAACACATTATTTTTAATCTATCGCGTTATCGACCAATCAGAGACGATTATTACAAACAATTGGTTGCCAGGTAATTCGATGTTGATACAACGGTGAACGACGCTATTAACATTAATTTTAACTTGAATGATATTTTTCGTCCATTGATGACGAAGATGATGACTCATAGAAAAAATATTGTATACAATAGTGATATAATTAAGCTTTTCACTCTCGTACCGTACTATTAGGCCACTCAGCAAGCTTCGTGGCCTAAACATGGTACTCGACTGAAATTGTATTATATCACGATTGTATAAAATACTATTATCGATTACTTATTTTTATACTACAAAATAAGGTTTAGTTTAAATTATATATGTATGTGATGGAAACCGTTAAGATGAGAGAGAGACAGAGTGATGGAAGCAAATTAATGAGTTATTCCAAGAAATAATTATTCATAGGCAGGTTATTCGGCAAATTTTGTTATCATCACTCAATATCCGCTATTCGAAATATTATGTCAATCTTTGCTGTAGAAACTTTATTTACTTTGCTGTCCATGC
Source organism: Leguminivora glycinivorella (assembly GCF_023078275.1). Classification (NCBI taxonomy): domain Eukaryota; kingdom Metazoa; phylum Arthropoda; class Insecta; order Lepidoptera; family Tortricidae; genus Leguminivora; species Leguminivora glycinivorella. Next base: position 28,831,295 of record NC_062971.1, read on the forward strand.
TATCTTATACTAGTATATTTTTACCCATTCAATAAAGCTACCTATTAAAACTTTGCTACAGATGTTTCCCACGTACAAGATTCCAATTTTCCCCATTGACACCAATATATGTAGGGTGCATTGGGGTAAGTTCGACAAGATTCCCCTTTCGAAATTACCCGAGCAGTTCTGTGCTTCGAAATTACCCCAATGCACCCTAGACATGGGTGAGAACGTGGCACGACTTAGCGTGTCTATTACATTTACCCTAAATAATACGCAAAGAATCGGACATGACAACGTTACCATATGGCCGTCCGGCTGTTGGTGTTTAATCCCTTCGGTCCCGCCCCACATGTCCGCAGCCCATTAAACAGAACACCCTAACAAAAATTAATTACTTCACCAAATACTCCATGCTCCGAACTCGTTCAATTTATGCTTAAGCTTCTTAACATTGCACATGAATCGTAATGGAATTAAACTCGGCTGACGGACTGGATCGTGTTCACATGAAATGAGTTTTAATTTGTGTTTATGGAAAAAGAAACAATGTTAAAAGTGTTAAAACTCAATATTAGCACTAGTCCAGTAATTGAATTTGTAAATTTAGCATTCATATAAAGTATACGATAGGGAGACAGTCAATATATGTCATCGCTCACCGACCTCACCGTAAGCCGAAAATTGTAATTACATGTATGGTACCTGTTATAGATAATTATTACATTTATTTCAAAGTTGATTGCACAAAAGTCGTTCAACAAGGTGCTACTGTTAATATTATGCTACATAATATTAACAGTAAAGAATAACTCAAATAACAATAAAGAATAAGTTGTTACGTAAGGGGCGGGAAAGGCTAAAATTTACTGTGTTTATTTAATTAATTACTGTATAAAAGTAGTGTAACTAGGCTGTGTCTATTTTAGGAACTTAATTTCTTTTTAACCCCCGATGCAAAAACGACGGGGTGTTACAAGTTTCACGTGTCTGTTTGTCTGTCTGTGTGTGGCATCGTAGCTCCCGAACGGATGAACCGATTTAGATTTAGTTTTTTTTTGTTTGAAAGCTGAGTTAGTTGGGAGTGTACTTAGCTATGTTTCATGAAAATCGGTCCACTATGTCGGGGTTTTCTCAAAATTTTAATTTTGTGGCTAGGTTATTTATATTAGTCATGTTATATCTTGACACTTTACCATTATATGGAATAATCGATTTGTATAACCTACTTATAACATTTATAAGTTATAACCCAGGTTGTTTTAACTTATAAATGTTCTGAGGAATGAGGCGAATGACATCAAACGTCATTGCGTACTTCACTGCCTCAGCGACCCAAAAAGGATCTGGGCCTCCGAGAGATCGCCACTCTGCCCTATCCTGCGCCACTTCACCCCAGTGGCGCAAAGATACTAAAATCTAAACTAAACAGTAATCTAAACAGTCGTGCCTCAGATATGATGAAATAAAAAAAAGCTATTCCCTGAAATAGTTTTTATATAATACATATTTAAAGATATTACGTAATTTCAAAGATATTTTCATTTTAGAGTTCAAGTACTTACAGCGTGTCTGCGACTGAAAAATAAAATGAATACAGGTCCATTTCTTTGCGTAATAGAAACCATCTTCTCGGTTAATCCTTGGGGAGCACTACGTAAACCTCTGCAGCCACGCTAAACGTACAGTACGATTTCAGCCAGTATTTATATAATAACCACATTTTATTTGGTTCGTTAGAGACTGCAAAAGCTGCAGAGTGCTACTGCCATTTATGGGTGAAATTGTATACGAACACCCAAAGCATTAATGATGTTAGAGAGTTAGTTTTGCTCGGCCGTATAGTGTCGAGCACGCTTTATTAAGACGATACGGTAGGGGTCAATTATCCATACAAACGCTCTCGACTATTTCCTCCCTGGTTTTTGAAGATAGAGCAATGATTTTTTCAACACAGATTATTATTATTATTTTTATCTGTGTCGGACCGTTTTGATTTTTTTGATATTCTGCTTTTTAAAGATTCTAGAGCCAATCAAAAAATTCCAAAAACGGCCTTTTTGATTGTGGCGCAAAAAAGGTGTGATACTCAAGATTGGTAACAATTAACCAAAAAATCTAAACGGTCCGACATATATTATTTCATTGTTATTCAGATTCTCAAATTTCGTTCCGATTGATTAAGTTTTGAAGGAGGAAAGAGTCGAGAGCGGAACCTCGATTTTAAAGATTTTTTTGAAATATCTTTTGACTGAGTTGTTCTTAATGGACAATTTTTCTCGATAAATCTAGTTAATAACACTTGTATATTTAACTAAAATTCCTAAGTTGAAATGGGGGCTCCTTTCCATTTTAGAATTTTCGCAACCGTATCCTCTTAAAATTAAAGAACACGTGCCGATTCGTGCTCCTAGCAAAATAAGTGTTGTAGCTGGCTTCAGGATGGATACATTTAATATATAAATTTATGTATAAATAGATAAGGTACAGCGGGGCTAATTTCGACTGGGGGGCAATTTTTTGTACTCTAATATGCCCTTTATGTTAAACGAATTTATTTTGGACCGATTTTACACCTTGGCGGCCTGATTAAGGTAGTAAAATTAATTTTGACTAGGTATTTACACATTAACTATTAACAAAATTTATTGTTTTCCTTACTCAGAAGATGCTTCCGATCCTTCTTAATAATCTGATGTCAGATCATCATCATCCGATATAGCATTAGTGTCTATATCCAAATATAAGGGCAAGCTTCATATCTCTGGCAGCGGAGCTAAAAGGTTTTAATGTTTTAAAGTTTGTTTGTTTTTCAGTTGCTTAGACCTGATGCTACTAAGAAGTGGATCGGAAGTAAGTAACAGCCGATTGAAAACGTCTAACTTCTCCCTCGAAAATTTTCGTGAAAAGCTTTTCCTGAATTCTCGGAAGTGCTTGTTTCTAGCCTCTGCGGCCTCTTCCGATAAATTTCCTATGGGGAGAAGGGCATGCTTCATAACAATAGATCCATGCATCACAATTTTGTGAACAGAGTCAATGGCTTCCAAGGTACCTCGACATAAAGGATTGCCGTATGGTCGCAATATGACTCAAAGGACGGACGGACGGACGGACGGACGGACGGACGGACGGACGGACGGGCAGACAGACAGACAGACATGGCGAAACTATAAGGGTTGCTAGTTGACTACGGAACCCTAAAAATTGGTAATTTTCATCACCCTTACGCCACACACACACGTTCGTTTACCAAAGCGCTAAATTGACACCCGATTGACAAATACCGTCAACTTTCTTAAAGCGTAGATACCCCTATGTGCGGTGCGGTGGACACTCTATTTAATAATTCAAACACTGTAAAACATGGAAAAACTGGACCAGTTACATTTGCCCCCACTCGAGATTTGCCCCGCTGTACCTTAATTAATTATAAATAGGTGATTATCAGCAACTGAACCGTAGTTGGGAATATGGGGGAGGATTTTGCAATGGTAGACTTTATAGATCGACTGTTAATTGTAGGATAGGGTCGACACTCGACAGATCTTTTACGAAGTATGGTCAATTGCGAGTTACACTAATTGTCGCAGCGAATGTTAAAATATCGTGATTAATATGTATGTAAGGTGATAAGTCAGCCTCTAAAAAGCTCTAAAAAGTTTGGCCATAGCAGAAACTCTCTACACTGCTAGACCGAAGAAACGTACGTTTAGACTTTGATTTTTATGTCTGTTTGTACTTTCTTATATTACGTGTAGTTTTAGTTGTAATTCGACTTGAAGAGACCGTATACGTCTCTTTAATTATAGTAGCGTTTTACATTAGGTAAAATTAGCATTGTATCAATTGTAATTTAAATTCAAATATAAAAATTATGTTATGTATGTGACGTGTAAAAGTGCCCCTGTGGCCTATTTGCTGAATGTCTTTTTTTGAATTTTGGAATTTTTGAGTTTACATGAATATTAGACCATGTCATTCACGAAGGAAAGGAAGACGCATACTCGTCACTCTGACTGGTCACGTCATTAAGTGTTAGATTTGATACATTCTGCGCCTCATAGTGAATGCCACGAGCTGTACAGAGTTTCAATTTGATATAGGTACAGTCGCCGTTAAAAATATCGAAGCGACCAAAGACTCACAAATATCGAAGCACGATTCTATTGTCAAGATAGAGATCGTTCTGAGAGGTTTGGCGGGTTTATTATATCTGTTTGCGACTGTACATTGTTAGTATTGGATAATTTTGGGTAAGGATCGTCTAAGCGTTGCAACAGTTACCATGAGAGCTATTCATAAAAAATACCAACAAATTGAGCTCAATTTGTTGGTATTATTTTAATGAATGTCTCTGAGTTCTACAATCTATTCAAAGTTGTATTTTGATTCAGTAATGCGCTGCCCGTTTCCCCAGGGCCACCCTTTAAACATTTAGGTTTGGTTAAATTTGCAACTATAACATCTGGTCAGTTGTTCTTGCGAGTTTCTAAAGCGATCAGAGTTGAAGGGGCGGGCTGCCTTGGTGCGGGCGTTTCACTGTTTCCAATACCCACTTTGAAGCGAACTTCCAACTCCGAAGGTAGAGCTTATTATATAGAACCGTACTTATGTTAAATTCTGACATAGACAACTTGATCCATAAACGAAGGCTAGGAATAACTCTGGAGTTGCTACAGATTTCAACTGTTTTCTATGGAAATATTATGCAGTAGGTAATAGGATTTTATTCGTTATGATAGAAAGTTGGACACACATTTGAGACTGCGCATTTTTTGTTTTATTTTACCTTCATAAATATGTCTGGTATATAGTAGAAGCTGCCAGTCCGGCTCCGGTTTTAATATCATAATACTAAATTGAATTTCCCAGGTCAGTGCCTACCTGAATCTGTTTACCTAAGTATGGTAAAATAAACCATGGTGTACCTACTAAATAAATTAATATTTTTGTGTTAAATAGGTATGATAATTATATATGTATGCACTTGCACAGGGACACACCTCAAACATATTCAATGTTAGGGTCTACATTATTAGGGTCTGTTGCGCCCAACTAGGGAATGCAATCTCGTTCTCGCGAGATCTCTTTTGTACGAGATCTCGGTCATTTTTAGCGAGATTGATCTCGGCCGAAAAATCGACGAGATCTCGCGAGATTAACGAGATTGAACTCAAGCATAAAACGTCTTATTCGAAGCTCGCGAACTGACTAGACATGTTTCGTTCACAAGTTGTAAGTGATTTATATGAACTATATCATTTGATATTCTTGCGAACTTGTCAACTCAGTAGAGATCTAGAGATTTAACTCGCTTATGTCGCTCAGTAATTCACCTATCTCAGTCAAATGTTCGCAATGACGAAGGACAAATTCGGAGGATGCCAAGGCAATTTGCGTGATACCCCATTATGGTATTACCACGGTATTACACTTATGCCTGTGTGTATATAACCATCTATTTTACGAATTTTCTTGCACAGAGTTTTGTTGGATATTGAGAGAGCAAAAGCCTATACGAGGGCTGTCGTTTGTTAGGCAACCAATAACAATTTCTATTTACAATAATATTTTCTTATTTCTATTTTAAATAGTCACACTACTATATATTATAATATGTTATTATTATATATCTTTGACCCTGCCTGCTACGCCGCGGTCCCGGGTTCGAATCCCGTTAAGGCCATTTTTTTGTGTGATGAAGACAGATATTTGTTCCTGAGTCATGGATATTTTCTATGTATCTAAGTATTTGTATATTGTGTATATCGTTGTCTGAGTGCCAACAACACAAGCCTTCTTAAGGTTCCCGTGGAACTTAGTCAATCTGTGTAAAAATGTCCTATGATATTGATTTAATAATATTTATATATATTTCTGTTTTTGATTTCTATTTTAATTTCATATTTAACTGTCGTGTTAAAGAAGCGTATTGGTAGTCTAATATATTTATGTAATTTATTAGTAATCAACTAGTCATAATTGACCATCTTATGTCTTTATGTGGGCCTATTTAATGATGGTAGGATTGGTAGGGATAACCATGACTTTTATAATGTAATATTTTTATCCTTTCATCAACAAAGCCAACATTTTTAAGTAGTCTACTGTGTACTGTTCGCGATTGGCATGGCAACGAATTCGAATTTGGCGATTTTGGCACGCTTCGCCTTTTAACTCATTCCTGAATAATAATTACATGATAATCCATCCTAAACTACAAAGTTTAAAAAATATATATTGTGAGTTGTGAGGTTCATAATTTATGTTAAACAATGTACAATACGTTAAAAAATCTGAAAATATTGTCAAAATAAATATTTGTTTCATAATACCAATCATTCTTATTATTTATATACTTATTCGTTGCTACATTGTGATTATTTAAAAGTTTAGTACCCACATACCGGCCAATCTCGCGAGATCTCGAAATTGGCGAGATCTCGCGAGACTGGCTTCATGAATTCCCGAGATCTCGCCTGGGCCCCAATCTCGTCGAGATTGCATTCCCTACGCCCAACATATTTGATGGATTGATTAACCCACGGCACTCAACTATGAGGTCTGTGACGTTTCCCATACAATCAAATTTAGCGATCGGTTTAACAGCGGTGGTGAGAATGCAACAGATCCTTAGTAAATTACGTTAAATGCGCTTAATCATCGTGCGTCTGCGGTATATACATTGAGGTTACTATGAGTTTTTGTACCTAAAAATGTACCTATGTATGTTATTTTAGAACGTTGGTTCTTCTTAGCGTTTAGGGGCGCTATCGCTATTCACTTTCTCCATACAATGAGTGCCATTTGCCGTGACGTTTACGCTATCGAATAACGTATTAAATGCTCATGGTGGGCAAACAGGAGCTGTCGGGCGAGTGCGCCGGCTCCTTGATGCGGTCGCGCCGGCCGCGGCCGCGGGCGCCCGCCGCGCCGCGCCGAGGGAACGAACAAAAATAACATAACGAGTCGAGCTTGTAATAACATTTGTCCTAATATATTACTATTGTGACGTCTCACAGCGTGCGGGATTTATGTACTACCGTGCGAACCGTCACCTTATTATTTATTTATATTAATGTCGCCTGTCTACACCTAAATTATTTTTCATTAGTCGCCGCGAGAGATTTCTTCCCTTCCCGCACGTTAACGCCACGAATGAGCAAATTTCGTCTTAAATCCTCGCCCGTTCGGTTCATTAGGTTATTACTTTTCATGTTTCATTGTTATTTCGTTTCACTTGTCACAAAGCATTTTCTTTTATTTTGATGGTAAATGCGTTGCTTGCGAATACATTTTCGTTTTTCACGTTTTCTCGTTTTTGAAGTATGACATTACATCCTTCTGCGTCGCTGGTTTATTGCCGAGTGTCGTGACGTCACTGTCGAGAATCACAACAATTTGGGAAAGACACGTAACTTTGAGTGATGTTTTGATGTTTCCCTTTAACGAAATAGCCTGGTAAATATTAGCGGGAGCTAACTCGGCGTTACAATGATTGCGCGTCGTTGCAGCACGGCTAGCTCATAATTGGCGCGAGATTGTACCGCCGCGACAAAGTCTTCCCGTCCTAATGTAATTAATACAATTAGAAAAAGACGTGTGATCTATGTCGCGGCAGATACTGTCGCGCCATTCATGTGCTAGCATAGTACTGCAGGCGGCATCTGGCGGCATCGATAGCCGGTGCCATACTTGCACCAACTTATGACAGCGGCTAAATGGGCCATCTTTTTCAAAGTTGTCTACCTCACTTTTTTTGTAACATGGGTATTTTTTACGCGATTCATACTAAAAACGCGAGGTCTTTCGATCCTGATAGGAGAAAAAAAATGTCCCAAGATTTCCATACATTTTTCAGACCTTCCATTCCGTTACCGCCATACAAAATGTATGAAAAAATGGTAACAGAATGGGAAAAACACCTTGGGACACAAAAAAAGTGGGGTGAACAACTTCGAAAAAAATGGCCCAAATACGGTTTCGGACCGAAGCTTATTTGATCCCAATGAAGGAACTGCTGCTTTCTGGAATATTAACGAGTAAATTATCTACATATCTTCATTTTGTGATGTATATTAACTTAAAGTAAAGAGTCATTCTAAGCTAACTGCAACAAACAGAAGAGAAAGTGTTGGAGTGCCACTTTCAATGTAATATTTTTACTGAAATAGAATGTTTATGTTGGTTGGTCTTCTTCTTCTTCAACCTAGCGTTTTCCCGGCCTAGCGCCAGGGTCCGCTTTCCTGCTCAGCCTTCTCCACTTTGCCCGGTCTTCGGCATCCTGAGGTGAGAGATTGTTCTCTTCCATGTCCGCTGTCACGATGTCCAGCCAGCGCTTCTTAGGCCTACCGCGGCCGCGTGACCTAGGGTCTTGGACGGTGAGGTTGAGGCATCTGTTTCCGACGTAGTCTACCGGTCTGCGGCGTATGTGTCCATACCATCGGAGGCGACTTTCCTGCAGCTTATCCGCCACGTCACGGATTCCGAGGCTGCCACGGATGTGTTCGTTACGTATGCGATCTAGTCGCGTAACGCCACACATCCACCGCAACATCTTCATCTCTGTGACGTGAAGCTGCTGGACATGCCTTCCGAGAGCAGGCCAGGTCTCGCTACCATATAGTAAGACTGGTCGGATGATGCTCTTGTACACAAGACCCTTAAGCTTCACCGGTATCCTGGGGTCGCAGAGGACACCGGTTACTTCTCGCCATTTTGCCCAAGCAGCGCTAATTCGGGCCTGGACGTCGTGATCGATCTCGCCTGATTCGTGCAGCACAGACCCAAGGTATTTGAATTTATCTGTTTTCAGAACAGATTCGCCTCCTACCGTTATGGGGTCGGGGTCTGTGCCGCCACATGCCATGTACTCGGTCTTCGTAACATTTAGTTTCAGACCGCCGTCCTCTAGCGCACCCTTCCATTGGTTCACTTTGTGCTCCAGTTTCTGTTTGTCCTCATCTGTCAGTGCAAAGTCGTGATGTTTATGTTGGTTGGTACTTAATAATTTTGTGTAGAGTTGGCTTGGTTTGACTTATGCAAAAAATAAATTTATAGTTTAAAAAACTCTAGAAAAACACGCTTTTATAAATGCACGTAAAAGCCAAAAATAAATTATGGATCGTTCAAGTTGTGTCTATTTCTGGGATGAAGAGTAAACTATGTGCTTTTAATTATAATATTTGATTGTAAAAGCGTGGGGCGCTGCAGTCGTGCTGCAAGTCCAGTTAGCGCGCCAATCTGTGTAAACTGCTTCTCGTAATATAGTTTAACTTGATTTCTCAGCAAGTTATACAAAAAGATTTTCCTGTTACAGCGCCCCACGCTTTTACTCACAGAACTAAATCAAGATAGAAGGAAAATGCTCGGCGATTAACAGCGAAACCGAGCGTGTAACGTTTTGTGTCGAGCCTATGACGTCACGAGTGTACTTTAGTGATGGGAACGTTGTCGCCGCGTAACCCATTCGATCGATTGTGGAGTTTGCGTGCGGGATGCCCGCCGAAGTTAAAAATATCGGATGTTCATCTTCGTTGTGAAATGAAGTAAGTATATACCTGTATTCGTGTGATGACAAACAATTCACTAGTAGGTATATAATTTGCCTAAGGCCAGGAACAAAGATTTTAGTAGGTAGGTATTAATACTAGTTAATATTTCGTAATATTTTTAAGAAAATCGACCATGTACTCACAGCATTATCCTCATGTTATTTGTTACAACTTTTAGTAATTTATAAATATAATTAACCATTAACACATTTTTAGAGTTATTTTTATTCATAATAAATATAGAGCGTATTATGTTTGTATTTGTTTTTCTGCCGACCACAAATTCAACGTTAATACCGTAACTGTAACCTATTTTAAAGTTTAATTTACTTTTCACTCGTACTTTATATGTATAGTTTCATAACAATATAAAAACATAATTATAATTTCCACTGCTTCGCAAAATCGATTTAAATCGAATAAGGAAATCGCAGCATACATGACGATATAGTTCCGTGGTGCACCACTATTCTTAAGTTCGACGTGAGTTCGACGAACAAAATAACAAATCTACCTTCACTTTGTCTCGACAGTTTGAATAGCCTATTTTTATATCGCTTGTTTTAAACGCACGCTAAGTCGGACTCGTCAAATTAAAGCCGCAATGGAAAACTAGTTTGACGGCCGTACGTCAGCTAATGTTTTGATGATAAAAATAGGAAAATCGTGTTTTTTATTTAATAAAAAATATTTTAGGACAAATGGTACTTACCGATGATAGGAAACACTTTGTTTAACACCCTTGCTTTTATTGGTGGTGTTTGAACAGTTAATTATCGAATACCGACCCATTTTGTATTTTTCACTGTATGTCACTCGCGGGCAGCGGTCGGGAGCAGACTGACTTGCGCGGCGAACAATGTCGCTCGCTATTTAACTTTTCCGCACGCGAAGTAGATACACTTTTTCCTTCTATCTTGATTTAGTTCTGTGAGAGCGTAGCGAGCGCGAAATTTTTTCATAGTGCTGCGCTAATTTGAAGATTAATGCAATACGGAACTTAAGGATTTCATCTTACTCTGTAAGAGGATAGAGACAAAGGGTTGAATTTTCTCAGTCGCACTCTAGTATATTTACGTTGGGTTGAACCTGGATATGGAACGTGGACGCGACATTTTGCTAAGCAACTAAAAGACTGATAGTGGCTCTGGGAACTGTAGACCTTCGCGACATGCTTAGCAGTAGCGTGGCGTGAAATTTTTCGTTGATAAAGACACCCCCACCCCCCACCTTATTTTCGCTCTTAAGGGTCGCAAGAAAACCCACACCCACCTTTTTTATATACTACGTTAATCTTTCTTTTTTTCGGGGGCCGAGCCCCCTTAATTTACTCTTAAGGGTCACAAGAAAACCCTAACCCAACTTATTTTTAATATTACGTTAATCTTTCTTTTATGCGGGGGGCTTCGCCCCCCGAGCCCTTCTTACTTTTGCTCTTAAAGGTCACAAGAAAACCCTTAACCAACTTATTTTAAATACTACGTTGATATTTATTTAGGCAATCATGGTCGCGCGATAAATGATAAAACAGCAGGCCGTCCCTATCGATGCCCGATGTTTTATCGTTTATCGCGCGACCATGATTGCCTAGCCAGGCAATGGCAGCCGAAACGACGAAGGGGCTGCATATTTAAGGGTCACAAAAAAGACCCTAACCTGACTTAGTTTAGATATACTGATTCGGTCTTTCCTTTTTCCGCTCATAAGGGTCGCAAGAAAACCCTAACCTAGCTTAGGCCTCGCTTCGCTTCGGTCAATAATAGGTTTGTTATAACGTTGAAAACGTAACGTTCGAAGTTCATTACGTGGCCTTTCTCACAAGCGCAAACAGAACTATGATACGATATGCCATCATGGAATGCCAGTGCCTATCTTCGGGCTTCATTATCAGACCTTGAAACCTAATCGTGGTCAAAGTTCATTATAAGACTTTTCTAAGAAACCCAAAAACAGCTATGATAAGAAGTTCCATCATGTAGTTCCAGTTCATATCTTCCGGCTCCAACATCAGACCTTGAAACCTAATCGTAGTCAAAGTTCATTACAATACTTTTCTAAGAAACCCAAAAACAGCTTTGATACGATGTTCCATCATGTAGTTCCAGTTCATATCTTCCGGCTCCATCATCAGACTTTGAAACCTAATCGTAGTCAAAGTTCATTACAAGACTTTTCTAAGAAACCCAAAAACAGCTATGATACGATGTTCCATCATGTAGTTCCAGTTCATATCTTCCGGCTCCATCATCAGACTTTGAAACCTAATCTTAGTCAAAGTTCATTACAAGACTTTTCTAAGAAACCCAAAAACAGCTATGATACGATGTTCCATCATGTAGTTCCAGTTCATATCTTCCGGCTCCATCATCAGATCAGTTCAACAGTACCATATTATTGTATTGTCATCAGAACTGCATACAGCTGCCAATTTTCATTACGCTACGATCCTTGGAAGATGGTTAAATTAGCCTCCGTAGATTCCATTACATAGTTACATACACGACGACCTAATAAAAGCGTGTTAAAAACCGACATGACTTATTTAGTAAGTACTTACTAGGATTAAAATATTGACAAAATTATGATCTCTATTCGACTTGCCAAAAATGACGTTTCGTGTCTAGATTATCCGTTGATGGGGATAAAATTGCAAGTAGTTGAATAGGTATAGATAGGTAAATTATGTTTAAATAGACTATAGGTCAAAAATTAAACATTTCGATTGAATCAAGATTTGACACAAAAACTCACTTCCTTCTCAGCTAATTATGTCGGCAAAATTAGATATACATTTTCGATCTCATGCAAAACATGGTTTAAATCAAATTTTCAGCGCATTTGAAATGTCGCGTTGAATTGTGAAATTAGGTTTATGGCGCATATTAATGTTTATTAGCCGTAATGTTCGTTTCGTAAAATACGTAATCTGTTTCACGGTAAACCCCAACCTGCTTCTCATTGCGCTGGTGGCGTGCCACGAAATTAATATCAAGAATTTGTAACGGAATCATTGAGACGTATATTTTAAGTGTTGTCTTTACCGTATTGCTGATGTTTAATTACTTTAAACGGGCGGGGTGTTCATAATTTTATAGTTTTCATAGTGATGATGTTCATCCATTTGCGCTTTGGCGTAGTTGTTTGAATCGTATGTTTAATGTATTTATTTATCTATATAAGTGAGTTTATCGTCGCCTAGCACCCAAAGCACAAGCTTTGCTTAGTTTGGGGCTAGGTTGATCTGTGTAAGGTGTCCAATATTTATTTATTTATAATAACAATCACCAAAGCAGTAAACACGCAGGTCTCGTATAACTGAATGCCCTAGTAGAAGTTGAAACGATGCTAAAATATGCGCTACTGCTGCATTAATTACAAATATTATTTCAGAAGAGAACATTTTTGAACATATTTTTACTTACGAAAATACGATTTTCATATAGTGAAATAAACAATGTTCCATTTTTCTCCATTTGAGATTACGGCGGGACGACATATAGCCACTGAGAGGTTATTTCCTATGTTCCTTAATACCACTTAACTGTCTCCTTATCCTTAGAGACATTGCAAGTAGGCTGCTCCAATAAGTGAAAATGTTAGGTCGTAAAAACAAGTCGCACCTGTGACGTTTAATTTCGATAAATGGGGCCTAAAACGGCTACGACAAAAAATATCTCTGGTGTGTAAATAAAATTACTCCTCGGTATAATTATGGTACAGACTTTTTGTGAACTGTGGTAATTACGCCTCGACTTAGATATGTAGTAACAACACCAATCATGAAATATTATAAAAGAAAATTGGTTTTGTACCTACAAAAATTCCTTGGTTTTGTACCTTTGACATCATTAAAAGTTCAAGTTTATTTTTGACTCGTTTAAAGAAATGTTATATTGATTTCTTTCATCATCTCGCGTTAGAGTGGTTAACGATCTACTTATGTAGTTAAAATAAATGATTGACCACTTGAGCACTTGGGTCACTTGGTCGGAGTTGAAAATTAGTAACCTAAGAAATAAATTGCATAGATGTAATATGTAACCTAATCTACAAAATGTGAATGTAATTAAATAATTATGAATATTAGGTGAAGGTTTGATAGTTTCAATATGTAGGAAGTCATCGCGGATGCCATGTTTACGCAGCAAACCGCAACGCGAGCGCATGCTCTGTTATTATTATTTATTTTTACACGCGCGCGCGCCGCGCTCGGCATCTCTTTTTATTTCGTGATAGACCACCCGAACTCCAAGTATTGTGGTGGAGTTTATTTTTAAGTTAAGTAGGCAATCCTGAAAGCAAGGGTTGGATGGATATTTACATTGGGGTAGTTCTGAGTGTAAGAACAACAGTTTTCACGGATCTTAGGGTAATAAGCTGCGACACAACATTAAGAAGTGGTAACTGTTGTTAAGTTTTCTGATGTAATGAATTTAAACGTCATACCTATATTTTACCCGTACCCATTTGTGATATCCGTGTCGAATTAGACATCGATGTATGGCATTTTTTTCGTATTATCAATATACCTAGTACTTATATAATAAAATAAGCAATTCAGTTATTCCTGAAGTGTGCCAGGCGAGCCCCAGAGCCTCTTCTGATTGATAGAACAGATTCTGCATTAGATATGGGTTTGTAATGCGTTTGCTCTGTCAGTGTCAAAAACGGTTCCGGTCTGTTTGAAGAAATCACGGATTGATAAGATCATAGCAAATCCAGTATGCCACTTATAAATTTACAAATGTTATGGTTTTGATACGACTTTGACAATCGTATTCGTGATCGACTTTTTAGGTCACTCGCATGCATCTATCATTGCGAGAGATCTTCAAGGTCATTTCAGAATGTAAACAAAAAAACTTTTGAATTCCGAATCGGGCCCCGTTCTTGGCATAAATCTTGTCTTGACGAATGCATCTCGCCCGCGACCCGTAGCCGCTCTTCATTCGTCATTCGGCTATCGGCCCGTATGGACCGGCATAAAAATACTCCCCGACGCAACACTTGATTAATGTATTACGTAAAAATCGTAAAATACCCAATGGGGTAACTTAATAAAGCTAAGGAAGCCAGCTGGGGGAGGGCAGTTTAATAAAGCTCATGGCTGGTTTATTATTTGACCTACCAATAAAATTCATGTGTGAAAAAATATTATACCAATTAGAACTCTGTCAAAGGAAAAAGTTTTAGAGAATGGATTTTCACTAACTACGTCCAACTTAGGTGCATGTCTAAATCTTACTTAAGGTTTTTGACAGTCCTTAGAAAGTCATTATTAAGTTTTGACAACCTATATTACAAACATATTTAACAGTATTTATTATGTAAATACCTAATATGTTGAAATGTAATGATTTAGGTGATTATCATTCATCGGTAACTCGTGGCAGTCGTGGAATTTTGGTGGCACTTGACAGTTGTTAACAGACTAGTGATGTGACAATGTTTTTCCTGTACCTACGAGTCGGAAAAAAGAAACCAATTAAAAGAAGGAATGTTAATCATTTAATATATTATGACATTCGTGGTAAACAATTAATATTTGTTCTAAATGTTCACAAGTCTGCCTACGTCTTCTACTTGAGCAAAATCCACTTTGTGTCTAAGAAAACGATCTTTCAACCTCTACTGACGTAATGGTAAAAAGATCTGAATAGAAGTTCTGAAGGGCTAGCAATTATCCGCCCAATTTTTTACCCGGATAATTGTAATATTTGGAATTTAATTTTCCGGATATCAAGATACAACGGATATTTCGTATATTTTTATTTTATTTATAAAGCCCCACCATGTAGGGAATAATTATTTATTATTTTATATTTACTGAAAAATCACTTAGAAAACTTGTCACATCACTATTCTGTCAAGTGTCACCTAAATGCCACGAGTTACCGATGTGTAGTGATTATGGTAACGGTAGGAAAATTACTAAAGCACCTTTGGTGTTAACACATTTTTGAATTAAATTTATGCTGTGTGTTATGTTATCCATATTTAATTATGTTCTATTCTAACGTAGTTTATAAGTAATACAAACAAACTTCGTGTTATTTCAGCATGACTTATAAATGAGAGCGAACTTAGCTTTATACTTAGAGATAGGTATGCTTATTCATTTACCTTTACCTCTGTTCGCATTCGAATAAGTACAAGAACGAAATAAGAAAAAGATTTTTAAAACTGTGCACATAATAATTACGTATCCGTACATTGTTTGATTTAACTGTAAAAAAATATGTTTATACTTAAATCAAAACCTGATACTTGTGTTTTATGTGTCATATTTATTAATTACATGCTCGGGGATCAATGGCAGTCAATGCCACTTGACTACACACATTTTTCTTAGATAAAATTACTATATCCATTCGCTTTAGAAATAATAAAATGCAAAGCGGAACCAAGTAATAGTTATTTGTTATACAAGGGGCAAAGTTGTATTTTAACGCCGAGTGTGGAATTGAAAAACGAGCAAGTGAAAGGATTCTATAGTTGAACCACGAGCGAAGCGAGTGGTTCGAGAATAGAATCCTGAACTTGCGAGTTTTTTAACACACGAGAAGTAAAATACATTTGCACCCGAGTGTAACACAAAACTTTTCCCCTCACTACAGCGAGGAAACTACAATGCAAAAAATGCGTTTGTCACTGCTTCTAAATAGTAGTTCCACAGGTGGTAAATCATCTTTATTACTAGATTCTCCTACTTTTATCAATTTTAAAGCAGTTAATTTGACGTTATTCAAGGTCAAATTACTTTACCCACTAGTGGATAAAATGCGTTTTTACCCGCTGTTATTAAAGGACAAAACACGTGTTTCCGAGCTAGTGAGGGGAAAAAAAAAACACTTATTGTTGTTAGTTCTATTGAACTAAAATGATGATTGATGTTTCAGTTTCCACACCATGAGACCTTGCGGCGGGTTCGGATAGCAGGCCTCGGTTTGGGGATGCGCGTGAGTGGACCACGGAGCAGCATGGCCGCGCACGCGAGCTCGCGCGTTTTCCTGCTGGCGCTTACGTTGCTCTGCCGAGGTAAGACTCCTTCATCTTTACAGCAGGGAATGGCATGTGACATCTTACCGAGTTTAGGATGAATTTTAATGTAACAACAAAAGGCTCCTACTTATGTCTTTACATCATGTTTACATCATGGGATGGCACGTGACATCTAACCCAGTCATCATCATTCGCTTGCCCTTATCCCAATTACTTGGGGTCGGCGCAGCACGTCTTTTTCTTCCTTACATTTCTATCGGACGTCATCTCATCAGTCACTTGCATTCGTTCCATATCATATCTCACGCAGTCCATCCACCTTTTCTGACCCAGTATAAGATTAATTTTAATGGAACAACAAAAGACTCCTATATCTTTACATTATACGTGACATATATCTTACCCAGTTTAGGATGAATTTTAATGGAACAACAAAGTGGCTATGCTTCTCCTGCTGTTGTTGATGTTGCCGATGTAATGTGTTGTATAATTGAACGTGCAAACCTAGTATCTCAGGCTTCAGGGATGTCCTTGAATGGCCAAAACACGAATGTACTGCTGAGGTAAAATTTGTAAAGTAGAGAGCAATGCAGGAAGTGTATTGTTTTCTTGTTGCAACGTTACGAGCTTTTTCGTCGTCGGTATTTGGCTTTGCATTTACATGTATTGTGTGATTTGTGTGCCATTTATGTACGATTAAGTAGGTTCTGGGTTATGGGATAAGAAAAAACCGCCTTAGAAAACCACATCTAATAATTTTATTTCTAATATTAGATGGTAGAGTGAGTCACCATACATATATATATATTTGTACCCAAATTGAACCCCCACAAAAAACGACGTCTAAAAGATAGATCAAGGGCAACATTGTTTCAGGGGTGAGACTTGTAAAGAGGTGTATAACGCTTTTACCGGCCACTGTGGCAACCCTGTATAATATGTTGCATAGACGTGCAAGTTTTCATTTCCACCTCTTTATATTAAAAACTGTTAACAGTTTTATTAACACGCCAGAATTTATCTCTAAAATGCTACTTTTGTTTTACGAAATAATTAGTATGAATTTGAATAAATATTATACGCACATGAGTTAAGTTAACAAGATTTTTCAATCCAAATTCATGTTAAATTTTACGATTTTTTTTAATAATCGCGCTTTATTTCATAATTCTGTTAACACTATCGTGTTCTAGGGAATATGACGATTATTCTGGCAGGTGTTTCATCTTAATAAGCATGAAATGGCCCGATACGCTAAACAAAATCGACGAACTGCTATCGTTGACATAAATAAATGATGAAAATGTTATTAAACAATCTTTCGCCCAAACGAAGTTCGGTTCTATCGCCAACATATGGAATAGGACTAAATAAGCGACACAGGACACGACAGTT